>NW_009937775.1:0-35356 GCF_000696875.1 Nestor notabilis
ATATATAAAAAACATATATCTATATATATATTCTCTAACCCAAACATGGTGCTGCAGGTGATTTACCCCTAAGCAGTGCACAAACTCTCAGCTCCACCATACACAGTGGGTATGTTTCCCAGCTGGAAGCTGCTTTGGCACAAGTTTCCCTGCCTGAGTATCTAATCTAGGCAAGGGGAAGGCAGCGGAGCAAGGTTAGCATTGAGCTGATCTCACCAACAGATCTAACTTGGTACTTGTAGTTCAAAAACAGGCAGCCTTGACTTGTTCCAAGCTTTTGAATAGTCAAGGCTGCAATGATAGCCAGGGAAATCCAAACAGAGAGGGGGCTCTGCGCCAAGCAAAGGTGTCGAGCATGTGCAAGGACCACACACCCCCCTGCAAGACACAGTCACTTGGGTAATCGTCAGCAGCTGATCTAGGAAACAGTATTAGTTAATGGGCTTTGATTTTAGAGTTTTCTAGCTTCGTAAATGGAAATGGAATGGACATTCTGCTGAAATACCTTTTAAAAAAATCAAATGTCAGAATTACATACTGAACATACAAATTATATATGGATATTTACATTTGAGTTATGTTTTCCAGATCTGTTGTAATTACTGAAATGATTTCTAGTAGAAATGCCTGTATGAAGTCAGTGCACCTTTATTTAGTTACCTCAGAACTGCAGTAAATTATTGCCAACAAATCTAAAATGTAAAAGGAACATTATATAGTTGTGCTACTCTTGAGTGATTCACCAGGTAAAGTCAAAGAAGAGAAAAAAGCCACTTAGGAAAGCAATAAACAGTCTTCACAATTTAATAAGTAAAAGCCATGGCAATTGTGCTGGTATTAGAAACCTTCAGAGGAGGAAAAAGATTGCTAGAAAAATAAGTAATCAAGACACAATCTTGGACAGAAAGCTGGAATCTTTCTTACCTTTTTACCATTCACAAAGAAAACAAGTTCATCCCTTGTGTCGTTTGGAGCCATCCTGCACTCTTTACAAGATTCACTCAAACAGGGCCACAGATCACCCTCCTGAGAGCAGCCCTACACCCCACAGTGAAGTGAGCACCAGCGATACAAGTAATGTGAGTCTGCCTCAAGAATGTTTGACTTTATTTCTACATCAGTGCCCTGTGAAACCCCACATTATGTAAGAGCCAACGAAGAGGCGTGCCAGCTGCCTTTGGTTGGTGCTTCTGCAGCAGTAATGACAGAAAAGGAGCTGGAACCAGCAGAGTGACCCGCCCCCTTTTATATAGCAATAGATCACAATTCAACTGCATTCCCTTTAGATGATACCTGCCAGGCTTGGGGCACTCGGAGCGTGCCACTGCAATGGCTGCCAGGAACTCACAGGATTTTGCAATACAACACACGCTCCAGGGAAGGGGGGGTACCTCAACTATCCCCCCCAAATATTAACAAGAAAAAGCTCTGTGCATAGCCATCACCATACACGGGTCTCTAAAAAGAGCACCTGCTTATTTAACCACTCCTCCATACATGCACATCAGCTAGTAGACTGACTGCAAGACTATTTCACTATCTTTCTTTACAGTTTTAAAGCTACAGTTCCCCCCACCTGCAAGGGCATAGTTTAAACAGATGTGTATTTGTCCAGATAAAAGCAATTCTAGACAACAAACACACTAATCCAGCACCTCAAAAGAGGTGCTGGGCTAAGACCATAATGTTTTGACTGGGGTCTTAAAGCATTTATGCTTACATTTTTTTGGCTTATTCCTCATATCCTGGATTGTATATCCTTATGTGCATGTTGTCAGTGAAACACAGAGGAAATCCAATTCTTTGAAGAGTATTTTTGTCTTCCACTTCCTTGATGGGGCTTCTTCTGGCTTCTCCATTGCATAATTGTATATTTTGCATTAATTCTTCCTGGTTTTGCTTCCAAAGTTGTTGCAGAATTGTCCACCGCCCTCTGCATGTGACATGCATTGATTTAACAAACAAGGTATCTAAACCCTTAGTTGCTGTTCAAAATTCCTCCATAAAACAGCATGATTCCAAAGTCTCATGGAAGTTTCCTAGCACTGCACTTAATCCTGCCTGCTCCATCCTGATTTTTGTGACTTTGCTTTCCTTCTTCAGCCTACCAGGCTCATTAGGGTTTTTCTGGTTTCCTTAAAGTCCCTGGGAAAGCACTACACCAAAGTCTCCTCCCAGGAACCTCTCTGAACAATTCACAAAACAATAAAATCTAATTAAACCACCATTTTCAGAGACACTCTTCCCTTCAGTATTTTGGAAATATGTCAGAGTGAATCCAATACATACAGCATTTTTATCAGCTTTTATCTTCTGACTCACGTATTCTATTGCCCAGTCTATCCCCTAAAAAAAAGGTATTTTATAAGAAGTTTCAAACACTGTCACAGCATTTCTTTCCAGGCATTCAGTTTGCTCAAAGTCTAGTTCACGGCAAACTTGTGCTTAACACCAGCTGCAGTGAAGTTGTGCATAACTGAACCAGTGCTGACACCTATTGTCTGACACCTCCCACTTTGTAACATAAAAGCAGTACAAAAATGACACTTTTCTCCAAGAAATCTTCAGCTCTTTGGCTTTATATCTGTGCAAATTTATATAAGCACTACCCTCATGCACCAAGCATCAATCTCAAAATTAGTGTACACAAGCTTAGTACTCGTAAATAGTTTTGTAATACTTTAAATAACAATTATTACTCATAACCACAGGTAACGTGTTACAACAATCTTAAAGCAACTAGCCATTACAGCATTAACACCAAAATCAAACATGCTTAGTTTCCTAATCTGTGTTTTCCATAATGCATATGTTCCTCTTAGGTTTAAAGAACACTTGTAATCATGTCATCTCTTTTTTAAGGAATCCCATGCACAAATTTTTGCCCAGCCATGGTGATAACCTTACAGTTAAACTATCCCTCTCTGCTAAGTCAGTAAATAGCAGCTTATAATATTCCACTGTAATGTGTATTTTTGACCTATCGACCTACTACATATATATATATGTACACATAAAAAACCAAAGCATAAATATATAGTGACCTCTATATGTAGATTACACAGAACATAAAACTTCAGACCTCATCTCAAAACTGTCACTGATCACACTGTACCAAATTCTTTCTCCCACCACCCTGATGGCATAATCTTTTACAATAGCCATTTCATAGGCAGAGAACTGGAAACACCTAGAACAGGAACTTTCCAAATCCTGTAAGTAACACTGGAGAAGGAGAGCTTGTGCTGGTGAAGTCTGGAAATCCCACCCCAAGCCAACCAGGATTACCAGAAATGATAGAGAAGAACAGGGACAGGGGAGGGAAACTCACGCAAAAAAACCCAACCCTTAGTAAGCTCATATTACAGAAGAACAACTCCATTCACATAGAACTCCCTTAAGTGAACTAAAATGAAAGCCTTTTGTCAAACAAACACAAATTGGTTACGAGACAAATTATTCTGACTTACCGGTCAGTTCAAGTCTAGCAGGTTTCCCATGTTAGAAATGCCCGCTTTGCCCATTCATAACTCAGAGATGGGTTCGTTTTAGAAGTCCCAAATTCCCTGCAGTCTCACTAAAGAGCTTAGAAAGCAGCTGATATTAGTCAAGAACTTAAAAAAAAAGGCAACTGGCTTTTCTCATCCTGACTGGTTAATCCTGCAGACCTGGCTGTTGCAATCATAATGATAATCTGTTCTGCAGATGATCCTATGTGGAGCTCAATAAATGCAGTGAAATTTAAGGAAACACTATTCCTGCCAAAGGAGTTCACTGCCAGACTTAGGTAATAAATGCATGAGAGCACAATAACAAACCAATGCCGGAGGTAATAAAGGAAAAGGTTTAAAACAAACAAAGGTGAGAAGGTTTGTTGCTTTGTTCTCATGTTCCTCTTGCGGGAAATGAGAGGGAAGAAACACAGGCAGGTCTGAAGAGGGTTCTGTGGAGGGGTTTATGAGAAGCTGTTTGGTAAAGCAGATAGTAAAGAAAACAAAATCCTGAGTCAGTGCTTTAATGCAGTAGCTCATGTATGAAGCGTCCAGTGTTTTCACATTAATCCTGTGTGCCTGCTACCCCTCTCTAATAGCTGGACTACTACTACTAGCTTATAAGTATCCACTGTTGCCAAAACATGTGCATCTTTCCACTGTTTACTTTAGATTGAAGATTCCTCTTCAGTTGGCACAGATACCCTTCCTGGGAGCATGCACTGGCACTCTTTACAGGGATCTCTAGAGGTCTCCATCTCCTGAAATCAGGATCAGCTATGAGGGCATACCAAGTTAGCTAGGGCTTTACACACCTTTACTTAAAGATTCCTTTTCAGAGCATAAACTATTGATGGTTGTGTTGCTCTGTTGTGAGTTCTCTGGATAGGTTAAAATAAAACTCACACTGTATTGATTACAGACTGTGAATGTGAAGGGAGAGAGTGTTGCCTGAGGATGTCTCTTCTCCTTGGCATCACCTATTGACCACTGTTAAAGACAGGCTGTTGAAATAAATGGACTTTTTATCTGACTGGATAGGAACATTCATACTTTATATGCAAAGTTTCCCGCAAGGTCTTTCTGGTTACAGATACAGGTTTGAAAAAGATCATGGTCATGAAACATTGGATCTCTTCATTGAGGTTTGTGAGTGGATACTGGGTCATTATTCATGAATCACCAGTCATTCAGTGTTTAGCTTATAATTGTATAAATATTGTCTAATTGTATGGATTCGTTTCATGAATTATGATCTCCTCACCTGCATTTGAGGATGGGTGGAGTTTAATTATAGTTCTTTTCTTAGTCCTACCACTGGATTCTTCTGACAGCTAGAAGAAATGAACTAAGTTAATTCAGCCTTTTGTTGAGAAGTACTAGTTGTCACAAGTCTTCAGAACAATTGGCAAAGCAAGACTTTTGGTTCAATTCATTCCCAGTTTTTCTTTCATTACCTAATTCTAGTGGACCAAACAAAGGACATTTCAAATACAACTTGAAAAGCAACTTCTTTTCAAGCAGCCTTTTCCATATATCTTCCTTCTCTTCATCAACATTGTCTTCATCAGCAGTTAAAATTATATTTATCAGTTGTCTTTTACTTGCTTCCAGGGTACCAGGAGAGAGAATCTTCAAACACCTGTCCCTATAATCTACCTCAGTAAAATCAGTAAGGCATTTCAATCCTTCTTCTTAGCCTTTCTTTCTGTTTGCTGATGTTCTAGAAGTATCGTATGCATTTAGCCATTATAACTATCTCAGGATGCACCTGAAGGAAGCAGAGTCCCCTTGCAGACTGGCTGCTGCCTTTGACATGGGTGGAGGCACAGTCTCCACTGGCTATTTCAAGGAGGAAAGGGGATGGGGGCAGCTGCAACAACTATGCAGAGCTCTTCATGCTTCTGAACAACTGCTAAAGCACCTCCTCTCTGGCTTCAAATAATATCCTGATATTCCAAGATCCCAGAGCAGACAAGTAGGAGCTTCTGGGCCAGTCTAAATAAGTAAAGGCTAGTTCCCATACCATACCCTACATGCCTAATTTCCCGCTGCTTCTCTTCACAGGAGACTATCTCTACACAGAGGTCTGCCTCGCTTGTTTTCTTCTGCCCCTGTGAAGGTATGGACGAATTTTGCTCAGGAGATCATTAAATCTAGTTTTCTCTTGTCTATACACCAGATGCAATCTGGTATATGGCTCCTTATCAAAAGTCTAATACCATCTATATGATAATTTCTATTTAATACACTGTCCTAAACCTGTCTGGGCATCTGCACAGATGGCTCTGGCTGTCCTGTGTATCTCACTGCTAATCACTTTCTCATTTTAGAACGCAGTATTTTGGTGGACAGTTTGTTCAAGAGACAAGAAATCCTCCACAGCTGCCACAGCTAGCAAAAGGAGGCTTTCTGAATCAACCTAACACTTAACTGTTCTGTTTAGGAAGGATCTGTATGCCAAAAGCTTGTAAGCATTCTCCAACTACTTCTGTTCATCTTAGAACAAGATTGCCTCTCTTCACAGACCCTGCTAAACAGAGTCCTGTACATACTAATATCTTGTACTACAATTTCCTTCTAGCTCCCAATTAGCTCCTACCATTAAGATGTCTGACAGTTGTCAAAAGTAGACTTAATTTAGACTGGACAAGTATGGCAAGTCAGTCCCCCAGAGAACTTCAGCAGAGCTTTGTTATCAGTACAATGCAGGAAAGCAGATGCCATCATCATCACTGAAACAGGCTAGTTGCCTCAAATTACAGCCATCAAGGTCAGCTTGTATCCCCAGACTGTCTTGAGTTCTCTTCAAAACAAATGCATTCTAAATAATGATGGTAAGAGTAACAGATAATAAACATCAGATGGGAAAGAAAAAGCCCCACTGGAAAAATCATGGATAGCGCTGGCTCAGGAGCAATTGCTATAAACTCAGCATGAATCATTTAAGGTGAAAATTAGGAAGGCCATAAACATTATAGCAGTCATGTTGAAGAATACTCTTCCAAGAGCAGCAGTGCATGAAGGATTAACCGCTTTCAAAATAAACCTTGAACAGCCTACAAACTGGATAATGTTACACATATATTACAGAAGTTGAAACTTAAATTACATCAAGTCCTGCCCTTCAAGTCTCCCCTTCAATCCTACTTCATCTCCAAAAGATAGATTTTCTTAAGCCACGTTCCTGATATCCTACAGTCTCAACTCAAAATCAAAAAGCCTCATACAGCCAAAGTTATTGTATTAAGATTGCCTGTTCATGCTGAAGGGCCTGTATCCTTCCATTTCAACACTCCAGAATGACTCATAGGAGTCAACCCACCACATCTCCATGATGCCAATAAGATCATAGCCCTGAAGGCATGCCCACATCTCTAACTCCTCTTGTTTATTTACCACCTAAGCATGTTTGCATAAAGGCATTTGAATTGGGCCCCTGACAAAGCCATCTTTCTGGTTGGAATTCCTTTTGCTGCTCTTTAGGTACCCTCCTACTGACCTGCAGTCCCTCTCCAGGCCCTGGGCATCTCTTGCTGGCACTGGCATCAAACCACTAGGAGTGGAATGGATTGACATTCTCCTCTCCTGGCAACTTTAAACCCCTTGTGTACGTCTTAAATGTGCCTCTGAATCCCAGACGACTCAGGGAGATATGTATCAAAGAGATATCCTAATTACCTGGATTATTTGCAAACATAAGGACCTTACAGTCAGACTTACTGTGTTCAGTGATATACTTTATGCCAAGTATGGACATTTAAAGGCACTGAACAGGAATTTTACACCATCATTCCTGAAGGTTTCCAATTCATGAAGAACAAGTTACCTCTACTTTTCAAGAATTCACCTGGAAACCAGGTAAGAGAGATGAATGTATTCCCTCCATTTCACTTCTTCCTATATTTGCATTAAGAACTTACAGATGCCAAATATTTCTGATCATTTATCATGACTGTCCTTTGTACCACCTCATAATAAGTACAAGTTTTCATGTCCCTTTTGAATTGGAGTGGCTTCCTTTTTAAATAAAACTGGTTACCCCCACTATTATTTGGTATCCTGTATTATTTTATTCCTGAATACAAAAGGCAGAGCTGAGAGTTTTCATGGGTTGGCAGGAGGTTACTTTGCAGAATTCAAGCAGGCAAAATGAAGTCAAGATGTTTACTAACAAGTGAATTACAAGGCTGTTGCAATAAAATATCCAGTATGACTAACGCAGACACCTAACAAGTACAGATATACCTGTACTGTCAGGAGAATGCTGCTGATGTATCTTGATGTAGACATGATTAACAACTTTATTAAATTAAGGTAAGATGGGCTTTAACCAAACAGCTTAGAAAAATACTTGAGAAAATTGATGAAAAGCGTAAGATAAGGTATGAAGACGTATATATATATAAGTATTCTCAAAGCTGCTTCTCCCAGGACAAGGTAAGTGTGCCTTAAATTGCTAACAAGGTTAGGATTGTAGAAATTGCTAACAGACTGCTAGTTGTTTACTGCCTTCTTATCTCTGTAACTAGCAATACAGGAATGTTCAATCACACCTCCTTCTGGCTTCTGCTGAGTACATCCACAGTTTCTTTGCAATGGTTTTTCAGTGATCCTTCCAGGAGATAAATCAGATCTAGACAAAGCATCTCAAGTTAAGTGGTCAGAGCAGCCAACATTACTCACTTTAATAAAGACAACACAAAAAGCCTTTTGCCTTGAACAAAATGTAAGCTGTTCTGTATAAATGAAAACACAGTGGAGTTGAATCCAGAATTTCAAATGCATCTCCCTCCAAGACTACCATGGTTCCAATCAAATCATATTCCATCCATAAAAGCTCTGACATTTTTGTCCCATAATATTACTGGGTTTACTACAACAAAAGAATATTTCCAATAAGAGGGAAAGATTGCAATCTTTGTGGCACAGTAACTGAAATCTAAAACAAAAGCTTTTCAAGGAAAAAAGAAATAGGCTAAGAGAGCCCTAGAGGAAAGACCTAGTTCTTTTCCTATCATTTTTTGACTGCTGCAGCAGATACTAGATTTTAAAAAGAACTAGGTTGGAGCCTTTAACATGCAACCTGCTGCATATTCCATACCTTCCAGAATATTAAGCACAAAAGTACCAACAGTAGCCTGCACCGACAGCTGAAATAAGACAGGAACTGACAGGATTCTAATATCATCAGTTCCAAGCCATTGATATCAAATACCCAGATCCTAAGGAACTTCAATCATCATCTGAATTAATTTCTTTACTCCATCATCACATCATCCCATATCACAGCTGTGTATGGCAGAAGCGATTTTTATATTGGATCTTTGAGTCAATTGTTCTGTTGCACTGGTCAGCTAATATTTGCATGTGTTTGTGGATCTTACTCTTTACATTTAACCCCCTAGTTTAGAAGTTTATTGCTGTCAGTCACCTTTACTGTGTCAGTGAATGAAGATCAAGAACAAGGCCCTAGTCGGTTAGTCTCTTTGTCCGTTCCAAGCACTGAGTCAGTCTCTGCTCCACCACTTCCACTTCAGACAAAGCAACTACAGACTAGGGAATGAACCACAGTCTAGCAGAACACCCATAAGATCAAGAAGTGGCATCCAATTATTACTTTATAAACAGCAAGAAGTGATGACAGATAGGTTTTCACTAGACTCTGCTCTGGAAACTACATTTCATTTTTCAAAGTCAGGGTCCATGTCTTACCTTGCCTCTTCCTTTAAGAGATGCAGACCTTTATCAAGCTGGACTTCAAACCCCTAATTCAATCCATCTATTGGAGTCATACATTAAGTAGTCTCTACTTCTACAAGCAGAACCAATATTTGGACAAAAAGACATTCAGTTACTTTATATCTACCTTTGGTACTAAAGCATAGAAACCCATCCTTTGAAAAGGAACGTTCTTACAAACACCACCTTTTTACACATCACACTTCTCATTTCTATGTGGATTTAAAAAAAAGCTAGTTTGATTTTCTCATCTTACAGAAGAAATTATTGCAGTACAGAAAAGTTAGCTGACCTAACCAAACAACAGGACAAACAATGATGACACCAAGGTGAAATTTTCAATACTAGTCAATGCTGCGCTCCTTTCTCGCCATACTCAGTGGGAGAGAAGTTAAATAAACATTGAATGCTTTCTGAATAATCCCACCTAGTGAGAAACCTCCCACTGTTCTCACTGAAGCTAGAATTTGAACCCAGAACCTATACCCTGTTGACTGAAACATAACATGCACATCTCTTTGCTTTGTTTACAGTTCCCAGCACTGATGCCCCAGCAAAAGGATGCAAAGTCAGAGCAAGATCAATTAGAACAAAAGTAAACACACTAGTCTGTTTTCCCACACTGACCTGAAAGGCATGAAAGCAACACAAGCTTGAAGAACAACGCAAGCACTACCAATTTTCCTGGAAGGGTTTTGTTTAGTTTTCTGGAATAATAAATAACTGTAGAGCAGCTTATTCCACAAGGCATAATCCAGTGAATTTCCAAGAGCAGGAGAGCTTAGAGAGTTCAAAGCATATTCTATTATCACAACTCCTAGATGTCCATTATATCTTATTTGGATAAAGATTTGTAGCGAGTACAGCAACTCAACTCAAGCAGTGTTACAGTCTCCTAAGATATAAACTGAATCATTTAATTTCTAGTTATTCACACCTCTTCCTTGTATCTCAGGAAAATATCTTTAGCACAAGATATGATCCTTACATTAAAACTAATTAAGATACGTATAGATAACATTGAGTACCCAACATTTTTGGGGCACCATTGACATCTTTGATTCTATGAGATCTCTTTCCCACGCTCTGAGTTTGACAGGTTTCCTAACCTGACCAGTGTTTATGTCAGCATTTCTTGTAACAAAAAACATAATTGTCCCTGATCCCTTACCTACGCTGACATCAGAGGAAGTTTGGATGTAGAAAGATGACACAATGTTCAGGATAAAGTAAGGGAAAAAACAAATTTAAGCACTTTCATGGTCAGGGTCTGCTGATTTGTGAAAGCCTGACTCAGCAGCAGCTTTGCAAAAAGCAGGTCCCTATTGGGTGAGGAGAGGGAGCGGATCCCAGAGCTGGTCAGCTGGAGAGGTCAGCAGCAGGACCGCAGGGAAGGTCATGGGCCCAGCAGACAGTGCCTGGGCCCTGTGCCCAGTGAAGGCAGACAGGGATGGCCAGCAGGGCATCTTACCTGCCCTGCTCTGGCCGCTTCACAGACCTGAGCAGGGCCCCAGCAGTGGGCTATGGCTTACCACCTACTGATGGCAGCTCCTCCAGGCTAACACTGTGGAGACCGGCTGAAATGCAGCAAACCCTCTTATAAGCAGACATTAAAGGAATGAGGACTTGCAAATAAAATAGAATATCCTACTGTGTACATGAATGATGATAGTGAGCAGGTATATCCACTACACTAAGCCTTAGTGGGTCTCGCTGCCCCTATCTCAGCATGTGGCTTGCCATCTAGTGGCTGCTCTTCACAGCTTGAGGTGGTCCAGCAGCATCTGCTATTTCTAGAAGGGCCATGAGATACACGAATAGGTAACGTGACCATTAAAAGATTAGAAAGACAATAGCTAGAGAACAGAAAGAACAGAGACGCTTTTAAAGCTATTAAAATTATAAGCACAGAAAAATTAACTGATGGAACAAATAAGATACACTCATTTCTCTGGGAAAAGAGATCTCTAAGTTATTTCATCTATTAGCTAAAAAGTCTTGTGGCCCTACCCAGACTGCCAAGGCACAGCAGGATGGGTTCTATCAGATTCAACTTCTCCTGCATTGCATATGACACTCCAACAGCTGCCCTGACAAGCTACAAATAATTAACTTAATCCACATTGTGCAAGCTACAAGGCAAAAGATTACAAAATCCATTTATGCAATTCAGACATCTTGCATTGGGACACCCAAAAATACACCTCAGCAAACCGATTGTCCTCTTCTAGTTTTTAGATGTAAGATGGAAATCATTGGGAAAAACAGACATAGCATAAGCTAAATTTCATTTTAAATATGGAACCCCTAGGCTGAAAGAAAAGCATTAATGATGAACTTCAACAAAAAAGACAACACAAAAAATAGCTATTTATTCTATTGTAAAAGCTGAAAGGATCTGAAATCTGGCAATCAAGATAAACCAGTATAAACAATCCATGTAACCCTTTTTTCCTTCCCTCTCTCACTTTATATTGCGGCAAGGTGATGATGGTTTTCCTGTAGGCTTTTTATTGTTAAGAAGTCCTCTCCCAAATCACTCCAGCAAATTGCTCCTGATGTATTGATAACAAACTTCTGCAAGTGTTTTCCACAATGCAAAAAGTTTCCAAACAATTGTGGCTGACTAATTACAATTATTCAATCATTTGAATACCATCATAAAATTTGTAGTGTTCATTTCCTTGCCTGGAGAAGGCAAACTCTTCTTACTATTGCTTTGGGAGACTTTATAAAGACTCTTCACTGCTAAGAGTGAAAAAAAATCAGTATCAAACTATATTTTTGTTCGAGCCTTTCCATATAAAGGACATCAGGATCCCTGAATTATTAAACTGCTGATCTGTTTATCCCATCTCTCACACGCTATTTAAATAAGCATCTCTGAGTGACAAGACAGTAATAATAAGTAATAAGCAACTTTGAGAGTCAGAATGAAGAGCTGGTTGCCAAGTTCTGGCAATGCATTGGAACTGCCTTCCCTCAAGGGAAAGGAGAAATTGCTCCACATGACACCATCTTTAACAGGACAAAACCCACACTTGGAAAAGCACAGGCAGGCAACATTGTCAGAAAACATGATGATGCTCTGATGGAAAGGTGCCAAGTGGGTTATAACGTAAAAAGAGGTCTAGAGACCTCCAGGATACACTGAGATGTCAGAAGACATTTGATGTCATATTCTGCATTTGAAGTCTTCCCAGGCGGTAGCATGGCGTTCAGCCCAGGCTGAGCAGATCCACAAGAAGGAAACTGATCTTATAGGGCTCTTGGAACCAGAGAGTTTTGCACTCCACCAAGATGAGGGTACCCATGTTCAACAGGGGACTGTCTGTACAAATACATCCACACACTAAGTCCAGCAGGGGTCACAGTGTTCACACAGTCAGACATCTCACCTGTGGTTATCACTAGGTGTTTTGAGTTTCCTGTTCAGCTCCACAGGACTTCTGGGTGCCCAGAGAAAAAAAAAAAAAAAAAGGCTGGAAAAGATGGATTTTAATTGAAATAATTCCTCACTTAGTCCTGTCTTTAGTCTTACTCCTCTGTAATCAGTGACTCTTACCCCTTTCAGCTGACAGTTTTTAGTCAGAATCCACTTTATCTTCGATTCATCCAGAACTGTGACTTCAAAAGCTCCTTCAAAGTTTCTGAACAAAATAGTGATAAATACACTTTGACAGTCATTCACCTTGAGAAGTGTCTTGAATGGAGCCCACCACAGCACCTATCCCTCAGTCTTGTGGGTCTCCACTGATTTCATGAATTCCTGAAAACCGGGTTGGTTCAGGACACATGCCACATGTTTCAATCTCTCCAGACCATGTCTGCTACTTGCTGGCCTGCAGAATCACACTCCACAGCAGACCGCTGCTGCTTCAAGTTCCAACCATGCCATCAGGAGAAGGATGATTACCCTTCTTATCGAGGCTGTTTATCTGGAAAGGTGATGACATACTTCCCTTCTTTACATCTGTCCCCCTCAGTTGTCTACTTCTGCCCTGCAGCTTACTGACTCAAGACTGGCTTACTGCTCCCTTCATACAGCCTTCCTGACATATTGCCTGAATGTTTTTCCTTCATTTCATTTCCTTCTTGGCTGTGTTTTACAAAGATCATGCTTAAAAGAAAAGCAGCCTCTTCTATTTGACTTTAAAACTGGTGCTCATCAAGGTGTTATGGGGTTTTTTCTGGTGGTACATCTCATCATTCACACTTCATCAACAGAAATCTCCTTTTCATTTTGATTACTGCTGAGGATCCTTAAGGTAGTTTAACAGAAGCTAAAACCTGTCCAGGTCGGCTAAAACCACATTGCGAGCAAGCGTATCTGAGGTATTCTGGTCTGTTGTGGACATATAAAAAGTATACACTGTTCTAAGAACAAGATTGGGTTCAGAAGCAGCTCTTTAATCAACACATTTAAATAACAAGTAGAGCCCTGAGTATCAATATTGAGTAATCAGATATATATGTATTTACATATTATATCTTACTCAGACATCTGATTCTGTTGTTTTCCCCTTTCTCCTCTTCCTACGACATTGAGCTCTCCCCAGTGAATGTTTCATGACTGCACTCAACAGAATAACCTTTCATTCTTTTTTGTCAGCTGATTCCTCCTCCATGGAGGAAATCAAAC
The DNA here is from genome assembly GCF_000696875.1 of Nestor notabilis. Lineage (NCBI taxonomy): Eukaryota > Metazoa > Chordata > Aves > Psittaciformes > Psittacidae > Nestor > Nestor notabilis. The sequence goes on from NW_009937775.1 coordinate 13,876, forward strand.
CTAAGTACATACTCTGTAACAGTTCCACCCCCTTTTGAAATAAAAAGGGCCCTTAACGCAGCCAGGATTTTGACAGATTTCTCTGCACTTTTTTCCTCAGCTAGTAACTTCAGTCCCAAAAACTTCCTCATCCCAAAAAAGTATAACCACCTTCTTCCATTTACCTCATCCAAGTTATCTATTCACCACTTCACACCCTTCAATCAATTTACTGTTCCCCACTGTGGTTCTTAGTCTTCAGCATCCACAAAAACTGGTTCAAGTCCTCCTTTGTGTCTGTGCTTTTCTCCTCAAACAGTTAAAGTCTTTCTGTTGCCATCCTCACAGTACTTCTTCCCATAACCGAAGAAGCTAGAGCCCCTAGTCAGCTTCTCTGACACAGCTAAGCATTTCTCATCTAGGCTTCTATGCTCAGCTTGAAAGATATACCTCAACAACTTCCACCCCAATTTTCTGAGCACTATAGTATTTCCTAAGCAGCTTAGGAACTCATGGAACTGGCTGAGAACAGAGTCATCAGGATGAAGAATCCACAGGTATGCCCATCTGGCAGAATAACGCACCAGGCCCTATTAGGACAGTCCTGAATCATTACCCCACTTCCTTGCAGCTGAAAGCAGTGGACCTCCAGCTACGCAGGGCTCCTCTGCATCTCCCTTCTGTGGGATGGTCAGTGTCTGGCTCCTTGGTATGGAGCAGTGAGTTCTCCTACTCACAGCAGTGTTGGTGTATCCCAGGATCAAGCCAATGGCTTCCTCCAGTCCGAGTGTCCTCCAGATGAGAACCATGTGCTCCCACTTTTTCAAATCAGTCATCACTTACAGTAGTTGCTGCAGCTCATTTGGCAACCAGCCTGTTTCACTTTCGGTGGTAGCTGTTAGCTGGCATCCTTTAACAAAAGTATCAGAACTACATTCCCAGCAAGTCAGGACCAGAACCAAGGTGGAGAGCTTCAAAGACAAAGACAGAAGCAGAAACAGCAACTGAGACAGTAGAATGCCTTGTTTTCCCCCCTTAGAGGTAGAAAATCAGCACCTGCTGTCCTTTCACCCGAGGAAGTCAGATGGTCTCTACCAAACAATGGTTAGCTTTGGTTTACTTGCCTCTTAACCTAAAGAGAAAAACCAAAAAGCCCACAGTGCAGCACGGTTTACTATTTCTCTATTTGTTTCAAGTAAACAGCTCAATGACAGCATAAAACAGCAGCAGACCATAAAAGAGCTTCCATTTCACACAGGTTTCACTCCACGAACTCCATGTCTGCAGTCCCTACTCTGCTCCACAGGAAACCCCAAAATGAAGCACCCATACCTGTAACTTTTCCAATATGCGTGCAATTCTTGGAGAGGAGCAATTTAAATCTAGGTGTGATTTCTCCAGCCCCAGAAACTTTCTTCTAGTAAAGAAACTCCTTTACCAGTTACAGCTTCCCCTTCTGTTCTATCCCATATCACATGGTGCATCAGTTAAACCAGTGCATTAGGATTCAAAAAGAATAGCAATCTCCTCTTGCTAGAATTTTTGGACACCTCTCTTCTGTGCCACAGCTGTTTCCAGCTCCTTCAAAAAAGGGCCCCATTCTGTTGAGGAGTAAGGCAGCACCTACAGGAAGGCACTGACCTTGTTTAAACCATCTAAGTGAATCCAGGACAATAGGATAGTGCAGGGCAGCAGGAAGTGACCCATTGCTTAACAGTACTTCCATTAGGATCAGTTATCAATATTAGAAAGTCTTCAGGCACATTAAAGAATGCCCAGCTAACTATCTGCTAGTCAAGGAAATACTAGCATTGACTGACTCCTGAAATGAAAGCTATGCTTGACTCATGGCAAACCCTTGACAACCAACTACACTTTGTTGTAATGAATGTGTGTGAAGTGTGTGGACTGTAAGGATGGCCCAAGTCCAATACTGATTGAAGGCTAGAGTCTCAATGAACCAAGCTAGCAACTTTGCTGCTGGAGAGCAGGGGACCCAAGTGTCATATCATCTACCGGAATGGAATGAGAAATGCTCCAAAGCCTAACTGGAGCTGCAAGAAGAAATTAACATTTGGAAATACCACATTCCTCTTCCAAAGTTAGGCATGCAAGCCCACAACAACAAAACCTAGCTGGGAAACAGAAATGGCAGAGGAACTGTGAAGTCAGATATGGGGTACTACACATGCCACAGACTGATCCTTCAAAGAATATATGAGAAACAAAGCAAATAAGATTTCTGCTCTGACTCACTCATATTGTAGGATGCCCCAAATGACTCAGTGATACACTGTCAGTGATGGCATTCTATAAAGTTTATACAAGTGCTTATAATCACCCAGGAACTGACTATAAATTGGCAAATCAAAGGAGACAGCCCATTCACAACAATCCTGTTGTATCTTCCTAGTGTGGCTCAACTTAATAGAGCACAAACAATAAATTCAAAATTGCCTGACTGGAACCCAACTTCCCTATCAGGTGCAGACCAAAAATTACACCTTAAAGATGAAAGAGCACTTAAAAATATTGACATTTTGCCAAAGAAAACATTTCAAGAAAGAAATAATAGGGCACAAAGTTACCTAAAAGAACTGCAAAATATCAGAATTAAAACATTCCTGTCTATTTATTCAGTGTTACAGTCAGGATGTTGCTGATGCAGTGGCTTCACAGCTATACCTGTACAAAGCTGTAGAACGGTTATCATCACAGAGGAAGCATCTTAGAGTGCCATAAAGGGTAGTTTTGGTCAACTGAAGTGCTTACTAAAAAACAAATCCTAAAACCCCACATACAGAAACTCTTTCCTACAAGCCACCAACTGTTTTTTTCATTTGGGGTTTTGTAGGGTATACATCCCTAGGGCAATTATAAACTTGACCCTATGTGTCCTGTATCTTTCCAATTAAGCTCCTAAAGTCAATTATTAAAGGCTTGGAATTAGTTATAATCCAAATCTGAAACTTTATATCTTCAATACATATATTAACAATTTGAGAAGAGCCTGTAGGAAATACCAGAACTCCTTTAAGTCTACTTTATACAATATTTAAGGTTGATTTGATTGGATCTATGCTTTAAAAACTTTAACAGGTATATTCATTCATTTTTGCACATTGCTAGTGCTGGGTCACATACTACTGTTTTTCCATGTAATCACTTCATGTTACTATGTTACCAAAAGCTAAAATAATCTAATGACCATTAACATTTGCACAACACCCTGTAATGTTGTTACTTGCAGTTTTACAGGAAGAGCAGAGACACTAAAATGAGATCTTAGATCATATAGTGAATCAGCAGTAGCATGGGAATAGAGACAATAAACCCACACTCCCATTTCTACTGCTTCAAATTAGTTGGTCGAAATTAATATTGCAGCTTTCCATGCAGTGCTGATGGGTTTGATTTTCTTTTACTCCAGATTCTTATAAGAAAAAAATCAAAGCTCCTTCTTAAATTCTTAGAAAGCAGCAACTGCAACACTGCAGAGCAAAATTGAGGAAGTTTTCATGATTTCACTTCCAGTTTCCTCCTGCTTCTGTGGCACAACAGGCAGAGAAGAAGAATTTAAGGTCTATATATAGCACTCAGAAGCAAATATATACAGAAATATGTATACACAGAAACGTCCACAAGCCTCTCCCAGCTCATGCAGCAACAAATCACAGGAGAAATTACTGATTATAGCTCAAGCTCTTCACTCTCCTTTTGCCTGCAAATTCTTCCTCTTCCCCAATAATTACATTGCCCAGATACTACCCAAGATTATCTAACACTTCTGGACACAATTCTACCTTCCCACATATCAGTAAGTCCGTTTACTCCAGCATTTATAGAGCAGAATATTAGCTGTCAGCTTCAGAGACCTCCTCAGAGGAGCTTCTGGCATGCACAAACTCAGTGTGAAGAGTCAGCCCCCACATGTTTTTGAGACACAATGAACACTCCTGAAATAAACACGGCCATGCAGGAAGAATTGTCCTGCAGAGACAAATCCAGTCTCAGTTCAAACACTTCCATCATGTGTAAGGATCACTTCCAGATGTGTTTACACTTCTTTTGAAGGTTTAATTCTGGACTATTAGAAGCCCATTCAATTAGAAACTGCAGGAGTGGGGTGTCCTTCACCAAGGCACATGAAACTGAGCAGTTATGTAGATTGCTCCAGAGACTACCAATTGCACAAGCTTTGTAGAACCTTATCTGTCATTTTATCTTGCCAATTTGTTTGCATAATAGTTGGAAAGTGGTGCTGATTAAATGCCTCCTGCAGTTTGATGGACCAGTGTTAACTTGCTTCTGGTTCAAAGCCAAAACATAAAGTGAAAACTAAAGCATTTGTCAAAATAAGGATCTTGTGTTTTTAATTAAGCTCCTAATGTTTCCCTTAAATTTAGGTAACTATTTCCTAGTAGGTATTTTACTAATTCCTCTCAGGTATCCAGAGCTCTTATCAACAGTTACTCTGATTCTACTGAAATTAAATCTTACCTTTTATTTCATCAGCCTTCAGCAATTCTGCCTCTTGAAGTTTGTTCCTTTTAAATAGAGAACACATCCAACCCAAAGTAATCTTCACTGATTTATGCCAATTAAGAATCTGAAAAGGTTTGCTGCTGCCTGAAAAAGATACGAACTTATCTTTACTACTCTTTCGAGATTAATATCCATGGTTACCAGTGATGGAGTTTTCCTGTGTATGCAGTTCAATGCTGACAAAATCAGCAATATCATGCAAAACACTAAGATTTTGATTAAATTTTAACATTATTTCAAGTTTCATGCTGCTGGGTTGGACAAATAATACAACTTTGGTATTAGCAGTTAGGCCCAAAATTCATTCTCTGTATGGATGTGACAAGTTAGACACCCTGAATCCTGGTAATGATATAATCAGTAAGGCACTCATGTTCATTCTAGAATTAGTACCATGAGATTTTGTGCCTGAAGTGTATTCTACACTTGATTCCCTCGTTATAATGAAGACAATTACAAGTAGCATCAAGCCAGTAATGATGATTTTACAGGTAACGGTGTCTATTCTATTTCCAGCACAGATAATGAAATACCCTAACAAAGATGTGTTTACAACCACTTGGTGCAGCCACAGTAAACAGCAGCAGTTCAAACTAGTTCTATTTTTTCCCTACTTCCATTAGTAATGTCATGAGATCTCCATTATCCCGAGATCTTTTTAGATTACAAATCCATCATTTGCAACAAATAATTGATGCTAACAGTTTAATAAGTCACATGAAAGCACTCATTACTACCAGATAGCTTCCGCTTGTGCTTAACCACAGCAGAAGCAAGTTACTCCCATGGCCTCCAATTGCCTGACACACCTCAGAAAGCCTAACATCACTTTAGGAGGTCATTTCTGCAGATGTGTGTATGCTTTCCCATCACAATCGCCAAAGAGCAAACATTGACTGATTTAAGTAACCTGTTGTTTTGAGACAGGCATGTGAAGAACTATCATGACTTTGATCCATCCTTGTGTAGCAAATGTCTAGATGACCTATCAGTGGCTGCTTGCGATACCTTTCCAGCCTCTTCCCCTCTTAGGTTGAATGGTGCAACCCCGAGCAGAGCCAATGCACTTTGGAACATTCACCAAGTATTTTACTGTTCCCACAGCACATAGCTGGCTTAAGGATTATTCATGACAGGAACATCCATGTCATGAATCGTCTCAGCAAATGGTAGAAACAGAAGAGGCCCGATCTAAAGCTTTTTAAGGGTGTTCCCAAAGGTTAAGATTTTGTCCAAACACAGTGAGAGCTACAAGTCACATTCTGATGAAACATAATCACCTTACCTACAGATACAGCAGGGTCACAGTTAGGAACAGTGCTGTCATCTAGTCCCTCCCTAATTTAATACTCCTTACAACACGTAACCACTTCTGGGGAAATATGCGTATGCTCTCCTTTTTTGCAAAGCATTGTGTATGTTTCTCATGTCAGTGATGAAGGGAACAGAGTGGGAAAAGCCACAGAATGCCTTTCAAGAGGATGAAACTGATACTGAATATTTTTCTAGTTCAGGTTGCCATTGGTTGTTTCATGAAGGAAGTGTGTTCAACCATGCAGAGCTTTTCAAATCTTCTAGTCACACCTTCTTTCAAGTTCAGGTGTCACACCTGGCATTTCCTGGACACAGTAATCTACTGTTGAGACAGGCACTCCCTGAAAAATGGTTCGTCATAGCCTTCTAAAGACAGTATCTGTCATAGCATAGAAGTTGTGGGAAGCAATACATTGAGTATTTATCCTGGCTAACCACTGCATGAACTAACTCTTGAGCTGTTTAATCTCCTGCCTCCAAAGGCAATCACGCTGCCTTTCAAACACTATTCATATGATTTTTTTGTTCTACTCTTTGTATTTATTATTTTTGCAACATCAAAACATGTGCCAGTGCATCTTTATCACCACGTTACAGATTGTCTTCTCTAAGGCACCCATACCAGCAGCTTTCCTGGTAGTAGCACACCAGTGTAAAGCACTTCCCTGCAGTCTGTCACCCGTCCATGCTGATTACACAGGCTGCACTCTCTGCAAAGGCAACTACTTGCAATACCCTGCCAATTCCCTTCTAAACCCGAGTTCTCCTAAATTCCAAGTTTGTTTTCCCATGAACTAAGCATTCAGATAATCCCAAGGCAAGGACTTATCTCTGATGTTTATCTACATTAAGCACTGAACATCCCTGGCCTGTATCCACTGCAGTGGCAGTGCTAATGACTTTTAGCCGGTGGAAATCAGCAGATCACATCAGGAAAGACTTTCCTGACAAAAGCTGCTGTGTGCAGCTAACACAGGAGGCCCGGTTTCAACCTCACGTGTAGCTCCACCAGCAGAGCCAAGGAAGAGGGCGCTAGTGTGTTGTTTCAGACTGCATCACGAAAACAAGATCATACCTTGCATTTACTCTATACTGGTCACACCTCTTTCGGGTGCTCTTGTGAGCTGTGCCAGAGAATGTATATGTAGAATGTACAGACTACACTCTTCACTTGCCCTAAAAAGCTACCCTTCTAACTTACTCAGGTAGCAATTTTGCCCATAAGTCTAAGATCTTAGGAACATCCTGAAGCTCCAGGATACTATTGCCGTTGCAGACACCTCTTCACCCTTCAGTTTAAGAACCTCAGGCAAGTCAGACAACAGCACTGTGGGCTTGTTGCTGGTTTGTTTGGGGTTTTGGGGTGGATTTTTTTAAGTAAGCCAGTCAAGATAGATTGTTCTTTGTATTCCCCAACATTACCCCAGCCCACTCACTACTTCTCCAGGCACATAAATGCAGCTGCATTTCTAACCATGGATCAGGAAGCATGTAAAAAATACCTGCAGCGAAGGTGCAAACCATTCATGACACGTGGCTCCTCAGACATGGCAGCATTTTTAGAAGACAATTAGCAGAAATAATAGTTGGATACTTTAACCTAGAAGGACATAGAAAAAGACTTCATCTGAGCAGATTGCCAAAAGATTTCCTAAATAACTTCCTCCAGGACCCATCTATCACTAAGATTGAGTTTGAAGTAATTAAGCATAGGGAATTTTTATAACTTCTCTATTTCATTTTCTAACTGCTTTGCTCTGCACACACATTGAACCTTGGGGATCAGTTTGCAACATGCTACTTACATCAGGCTACCAAAGACATATCCTGTAACTGCATTTCTATAGGTAGCTGGAGTATGGCATTAATGTCAAAGTCAGTAGCTCAGATTTTAATGAGCAACTCTGAGCTTTCCCAAGCATCCACTGAAGTTATGCCTTTGCTATATATCAGGCAGATCTCCTTCAGCTGAACTTAGCAATCAAAAGTTAAAAGAGATTTTCACATAGCATTACAGAGAAGCATAGGTATCAGGGCTCCTCTTTACTCACTGAACAATCTGCTTCTTTACAATATTGCTAATTCCCCCGACACTTCTATTCCCACAGAAATCAAGAAGAACTTGACTAATGGTCTTTATAGCTTATAGGCAAGGCTGGGCTTCTATCTTTCCCAGAAACTTTGCAGTTCAGACAATACAACTGCAATTGCTCTTTTCCTCAAAGGGAAATTAATAGCCTATTCTACTCTCAGCTCCTAAAGAAGACACATATCTTCTAACTGTCCTTTGACAGCAGTGAAAAGCATATGCTTGAATAAGAAAGGAAAAGCTATTCTGCACATAGATTAATTCAGTGAAAAAAGAATTGCCTTCTGCAGACAGCAAAAAAGTAACTTGTATTAGCAAATATCTCCTACTATGCTAGCCTAGCTCAGTATCTACATGGTCTGTTCTTTCAAACTTCCTATGCTAACCAGCAGTTCCCACAGAGCTGCTTGCCCACCAGGCAGGAAGAGGCCAGGAGTCCTGACCAAAGCCAGGGCTGACAGACAGTGCTGTAGCTGGTACTGCAGGCACCCGGGACAGGATGACCAGCCACTGAGAAAAAAGCTTTACTCCTGCTTATAGGGGGCTTAAGCCTGCAGCAGCTCAGACCTGGACTGAGGGACACCAGGGCACCAGCCAGCCTTGACATTACAGAGCACATCAGTCTCCCTCCGTCTGTCTCAGAAACTTCAGTGCAGGCCTAAGAGCTTGAACCTGAACCTCCCTCAAGCAGGACAGAAAACCCCCAGGACCCACACCCTGGGTACAGGGAGGGCACATACCACCTCATGCTGCTCTGTCCCACCCTTTTGAAAGGGCAGGACATGGGACACCCACCTCCTTGCAGGGGGCTGCTCCATCCAAGTGGAACACACAGACTCACTGTCAGGTCCAGCTCCTAACCACTAGCAGGAGTCCATGCTGGGAGAAATCCCAAGGAGGAGCCCTTGAACACACCTCACCCCTGCAGCAGGGAGGCAGCTCACACTGGGAGAAATCCAGTAGGAACCACTGGACTGGCTCCTTGAGCAAGCGCTGCCTCCAGCAGCCCCACTCACAGGGAGCTCCAAAGGAGGGGCTGCAGATGACATACACCCTGACTTCAGGGCTGTCACCCTCACTCCACTCCCAGCACAAGCAGCTATAGACCCTGCTGGTTCACACTGCCCAAAGTGCTACTGAGTGCAACCTCCACCCTAAATCACAGCCCAGGAGTGACTATTGATCTACTGGGGCACACTCAAAACACACTACGGTGGTTTGCTTGCTTTTAAATGAGCCACCGTAGCAACACTCAGCCCCCAACAACCAACCCTCTTCTCCCCTTTCCTCTGCACTTATTAGCTATATGCAGGTGCACTCTGTTACTAACACAGCCCACCTGCAGCAGGGCTCGTGTGCTGCCACAGTACCACTAAGACATTGAATTCTGATGGGAGTCATAGCCAAAGAAAAAACTTCTCCTATGGCAGAAATTTATGAGCCCTCTGTTTTCCCCTATGAAGAATCACATTGCTATGCCTTGTATTTAAACACACAGGCTTTCAGTGAGTTATTTACTCCTCTCCACTTGACAGCTCAGTCAATTTGGGAAGGACTCATCTGACCCTATAAGCTGGGTAGACACTGCACTCCTGTCATAAACTGGGTGAGGAGCTTTAGGCAAAGTATGGCAATTGAAAAGAGCCATCACTGCCACAGAGGTTATTAAGCCTTCCCTGCAGAAAGAAGGGAGCCTGTGTAAACTGTCATTAGGACAGTGCATCATTGCAATGCACTATTCATATCATAGTGGCATCAATAAGGTCAAATAAAGTCATAAGCTCCTCCATTCTGTAAGCACACAGACCCAGCCCTAAATGCCTGAAATTTAAGTAGGAAAGACAGTCAGAGAGTGTGGAAATGAGATGTAAGAAATTAAATTATATTCCCAAGGTTACTCAAGAGGTCTGTGGCAAACTGAAGAACAAAACCTGAGCCTGCCTCTAGTTGTTAACCACAGAGGCCCCATTCCCTCATCTCCCAGCCAGTACATCTGAAACGCTTTTTGCCTCCTGCTTTCCTCCTCCTTAATGTTACTTCATTTCTGAGGTTTAGTTACTGGTCTCTTTTGGCAGACACTGCCAACATATCACAGCCCTAGGAGCTGTTATGTTATGATGTCCATTTTTATAATGCTGTGTGTCTCTGTGTTCCCTCTTTTGCCTTTTCATGTTCTCCATCTGGTGTTCCTGAATTGCTTTTACAGGTTGCAATCTTGTTCAAACCCAGAGCCTGATATACAAGTACTGGGAGTTGGATGAAGTAAGGACAATAGTGCTGTGTCACGGATGTCCCCTCATGTGCCACTACACAAAAAAACATCTCCTAAAAAACCTGTGAAGTCCAGAGTAATGTCAGAGTTTCCCAGACCCACTGCTTTTGAAACTGTAAGAGTTTCTTCACTAGACTGTAATCACAGAATGAGCTATAAAATGGGAAATGTCTGTGTCCTGTCCAGCCTTGGAGTAACCTTTAAAGACTCTTCAAGAATCAGATATACAGATGGGCCTTCCTGAGTTAAGAAGGCAGTTTCTACACATCAAACTCATGAAACTTCCAGAGGAATGCTGAGATTCAGGGATTCTCTCTGCTCCCTGAGTGAGCTGAGGACACCAGCTCACAAGCCAGCCCACACAGCCTTTTTGGGGACAGAAGGTGTTTGTTAACACGTAGGCCTCAGTAACCTAGTTTATAGCTTCACCACACTCTGGGATAAGAAAATGTTTTACCACTAGGCAGCCACCTCGAGATTCAAATCAGGTCAATGTAAACTGCAAACAAATGCAATTATACCAAAAAAGACAATACAGAGACAAATACTTATAAAAGATGTACAGGTGAAGAAATGAAAGGAAAGGAAGTATAATGTATTTGCATTTTCTCAACATACCTTTCCCCCATCACATCTGAACTACTGTGAATCTTTGCCTTATGCACATACGATTAATTGACATGTGAGGGGATCTTGACAGATTAAATTCCCTTCCTTCACTTACCTGTCTTTCTCAATAAGTCTTATGTGTTTCATATTCATTTCAAAGAGAGCCTCAGTATTTTCTAGCTAACCAAGGAACTGATAGAACATTTATTTTAATCAATAATCTCCCTTACAGTGTGCATTTCTGTTCAAAGCCTCTCCACCACTGAAATATGCCTTTGATACCAAATTGTCCATAAAACACCTAAGGCATGTAAGCAAAATTAAGTCATTAAGCGTACAACTGGCTCTTGCTCACGACTTGCCATAAAAATAACTGACCCTTTAGCATCTATACTCTAGAGATTCAACACCATCAACATACTCATCAGTCTTCATTATATTAGTCAAACATTTCAGGCTCAAGCTTCCTCTGCTCATATTTCTGCAAAGCTACAACAGCTTAGTATGTCACATCGACAGCTTCTCCCAAAAGAAGCAAAAAGATGAGCCACTGCTTACCATGAGGTGACAGGAAAGAGTTCTGCATATATCTAGGCCCATGGAATCCACTAATTCTCTTGATCTGTTAAAATACTGTGATTTTTTTTTTTCCTTGGATGCTTTTCAGTTCCTCAGCATAGAGCAAATTATGTGATAAAAGTCTTAATAGAATTCAGAGAATCCTTGCAGCTTTGGGATTAGATTCCCTTTTACTTCAATTCTCTCCTATGCTGCTGCACTCAGAGACGTTACAGCTTTTAGGACTACTTTCAGTGTCCCCCAGTATGAATGTGTGGACAAAAGGTAAGTCATTAGAAAGACAGATGCTGCCAAATTGATTCCAGAGTGCTGTCCAAAGCTACACAGTGAAGGCACTGTCAGGCAATATGCAACATAAGAAAAGCAAGGATTAAACTTACATGGGGCTCAGAGAAAGAGACTGCCCATGCACCACCCAACCTCATAACTATTTCTAGTTGCTGTCAGCTTCCATGAGTGAAAACAAGTCCCCTGTAGTGAGAGATACTCCGATACGGGGCAGACATCTTTGGCTACTGCAGGACAGTGACACTCATTCCTCAGTGTATTTTCCCTAAACTTTATATTACTATCAATCACCATCAAACACAGAATACTTGTAAGAGAGCAAATCTGTCTGACAACTCTAAGTAACAGGAAAGGATTTCATGCAGGTCAGGTGAATCAAAACTATCCATGCATTTCTCAGAATAAGGCTAAGGGTTGGGGTTTATGTTAAAAAATGTCAGTGTTGACAGTTGTTTTCTTTGGGGGGGGGGAGTGGGTATTTTGGGGTTTTTTACTAGATGAAGGCTAGAGAATCATTTTCTATGAGGAAGATAGTTTAAAGGAGTTTAAATTTGATGTGAACCCAGGGTTCCCCAGAAAATTTGCCCATGGTTGCACAAATTACAAAGCCTTCAATTGATAGCAGTCTGTTTGTCTTCAGCACAATTGTTTAGTGGCTTCATCTGTTAAATGGCTGGAATTTCTTCTGTGTGCCAAGGTTGTGCCTGCATCACCCCTACAGAGCAACTGTCCATGCCTAAATCTCATAGATCTTTTGTGTTACTGCACTGTATGTTTATACACCATCCTCATAAAGACACAGCCCAGGCCTACGTGTGGCAAAATGAAGTTTTCTGTCTTTTCATTGTGCTACCTGTTTGCTATTTGCAGCATCTCTGGGCCAGAGTGGCACAAAGGCAAGGGAAAGCATGGTAGCAGTTTGTCTGTCCCTCTTGCTGATAGTCAGTATGGGGAAGGGATGTATCTTATTCTACAGCAGGGCCTGAATGATGAACATGGGAAATAAAGTCTAGGAAGTAAATTGGGAAAAGTGTCTGAGGAATATAGGATGGAGGTGGCAAAGACTCTTTGAAGAATCTTTGAGGTCCATGGCGAATAATGGGAATTGGACAGCAATCAACAGACTAAGTGAGGACACAGAGAGAGACAGGAACTAAGAGAGTATGATATGATGGCTAGAAACAGCAGGGATGGAGAGTAATAGATGGGAGAATGAATGGATAAACCCCTCCAGTGCCAGGAACAGCAAGCAAGATCTCATGGCTTCCCCACCTTCAAAAAGCACCAATGAAACCTGCTTGAAAAGAGTCCTGACCCCTTTTAGTATGGATCTGCTAAAGCCATGAGAGCCTCTTCCTGATGAGGAGTCACTGATGTCCTCAGGAAATCTCTCTATATTCAGCCTGACTGTGGTTTCAAACAGAGCAAATTCTAAACCAAGCTGAATATATAAAGGAGCATTCTTCATGTTGCAGAATCATCCACCCCAAAGTGATTCCAGAATCTGCAGAAGAGCTCAACCAAAGCGAACAAAGGCACACACTGATCTCAGCTGGCTTTACCCAGCAAGGCCAAAAGAAAAGCCAACAGACTTGCTGATGGTCTGCACGGGTGTGAAAGTAAACCTGTCACATTGGAGGTACTGTTGCCACTCACTCAGGACTCACACCAAGCTACAGTGGGTTTTTTCAGTCTCCCACTGTGACAACACAGGAGCATTCACCAGGGTCAGCCACTATTGCACAACCAGCCAGCTCTGTAGGACAGTGTGGTTCATGCACTGGCAGTCACTCTCGCTTTATTTACACAGAGCAAATGTGTTGCTCGTTGCAGTGGGAAGTTTTAAGAAAGGACAAACACAGGATTAGCACAGAAATTATTGGCTTCTTTCTCTGTGCTCACAGCCCTGTCGAGGCCACCCACACAGACATAGCTGGGGTTAGCTGGGCTTAGCCAGGGTTGCATGCAGGAGTCCTTCCCTTCCAACCCCATGCTCCATTACTCCACCTCTCTGGAACTCTGCTGGATACAGAGGCAGTACTGTCGGAGCTTTTCCTCAGCTGGCACCATGTGCATCCCCCAAGATGACCGACACCAAGAGAAGCCCCAACATACTTTGATCTCTTCCTCTAATAATGACTAGATAACCTGCACCCTCCATGCTCCGTGTGTTGTTTCCTCGCTAGTGAGTGGGGGCCACAAGGAAAGCTTTGACATCTCAAGTATGAATAAGCATAGTGACTGTTCTCCTCAATCCCACCAGATGGCAGGAGATGCTCAAAAATTCACCCCGGTCAGCTGGAAGGGCTTTGCAGGCTTTGGAGGTTCTCGTCTGACAACCCTTTGCTCTGTGAGGAGTTAAATGAAACCATATTTCTTAATAAGGCAGGAGAAGCCTAGCAAAGGCGTATCAGAGTGTTCATGGATCTCTTAGGAGCAGCAGGATGTTATGTCGGTGCCTCGGCAGCACTGACAGACCCATGTGGGGTAATGTTTCATGTGGGAACAATTTCCAGAATCTGCTTTCTTGTAAGGAGGAAGGAAAAAAGAAGAGAATGAGAAAACTAAAAGTGGACAGAGGGAAATGGAACTGGCTTGTATAAAGTTTTTAGTGTCAGAGCCTGCAGACACTCTGCCTGCAGCATTCCTGACATTACTCACAGCATGAAGACATGAGAAAGCCACGAAAATTCAGACTGTTTGTCAAGAAAGGTCAAATTTTATTCCCTTTAGTTTACAACTGACCTCTCCCCATTAAGCACTTTTCTTTCTTCCAAGGACCTAAATAAAAGCAAGTTCCTGCACTAGATCATATTTCACCCTTAGGATGATAATAATCCAAAATAATCCAAAATGACTGAATTTGGTACTAGGTAATAGCCCTGTGAATAAGTCTGGTACTTTATGAACCAAATATAAAGAAAAGGACACTGAAAATTGAATGAAATATCTATAGTGGTATGTCTGATGCAGGAAGCACTGAAGATAGTGCTTGTGTGATCAGCTTCAGAAGGGAGAAAGAGGAAACAGTGAAATGAATTTGATCACCCTGAAATCAGCTATCTCAATAAGTGAGTTTTCTTAGAACAGCACAACTATTCAGAGGTCAAACCAGCCCAATTTGACTGACGGTGCTTGATCCCTAACCTGACATCGTTTGGGCTGGATGCAGCTCTTTGCCTGTGGAGGTGCCAGCCAGGCAGTGTGATGGGGACAGCAGTCCTGTGGTGCTGAGGCTGAGGTTCTGAGGTGCTGAGGTCCACTGTTTCTTATGATGCAGAGCTGCAAGCTATGGTGCTACAAGACGTTAAAATGTTTATGCTCACATGGTAGTACCTGACTGCCATTAAGTCTGCACTATGGACCTGAATCTGTGAACAAGAGACAAGAGGCCCTAAAATCACATTATTTATCCCTGATCTACCAAGTCTTCCCTTTCATGCCTTCTTCTCCGAGTAATTTTATAGGGCTAGTGCCTCTGGCAAGCACTGTATGCCACTTCATGTGTTGCTTCCATCCCCATACTTAAAGCACATTTTTAATTATAAACACTTAAACATTTATGGCATTTTCCCCTGCCCTGCATTGAGAATGTATCTGCACTTTATTTCTCTGATAAGAATTCTCAGATGATGTTTTTTTGTCTCTGAGTTGTACTCATACATTTTTTCATAGACTTTCCAAAAATAGCTAATACTGTGGCACTGCCTTCGATGAATTTACTCTACCCAGAACAGTGTCGTCTTATTTGGCTGTTACTGTCTGTCCCCTTGTGGCCAGAAACCAGACTGAACTCAGCCTACAGATCTAACAGATCATTTGCCTTGAGTAAGAAGGAACAGCTTATTTGCTGAAGATGGAAGCTCTGGCATAGCGTTAAGGTCCCTAGAAAGACTGAAATTTAACTATTATGGAAGTAAGTTTCCTCTCCAAAATTCAGATTCCCTTTTTGAATACCCTGAAATTTGGTCACATTCACATCTGAACTCTAGGTTCTGCCATCATCCATTTGCAAGCAAAATTTGGATCCAGGCCTGAACTTCAAATAACTTTGGTGCTAGAATCACTACAGCTATATGAGCAAATTCAGAAGTAATGGTGCTATTTCACAGATTCTCATTTGCAGTGAAACACACACAAAGTCTGGGGCTACATGTGTGCAAAGCTTTGCAGAGAATAGAAAACCACCTTAAATTCCATCCCAAAGTCCTTAAGCCCCAAGCTGTATACCTATCAGTTTTGCTAAGACTTGTAAGTAAGTATTTTCTTCAGGTACTTAACACTGTAACTCCAATCAACATTTTCTAAATCTTAAGTTGAGCAGCAACTGTAACAAGAGATACACTAAGCATGAAGGTTTGGGAGGAACAAGGTCCCCCTCAATGAGGTGGGAAGCACAGAAAGATGCACAGATAGGAGGCACCATGGACTGTAAGGCTGGAGCTGCAGGAGAAGACTCATACTACCCCAGCAGAAACAGCACTGCACAGACCTGGAGAGCCAGAGTGAAAGGAGTTGCACAGTAGAGCACCAAGAACAGAAATGAAAGGTCCTGGATGTGAGACTACAGAGAGGGCACAGATTTGTGGAGCTTTGATTCATATTCTGGAGTCATTTGGAAAACGTTCTCTCCTCCTTTGTTTTATTCCTTCTGTGCTTTTAATCACCTCTGAATAGAAAGGCAGTTTTCAGAAGCAAGCCCATCTCATGAGGTGGATGTGCCATACATACAGAGCTTCCTCCCTTCCTGAAAGCTGCTCCTGGCAGTCCTGACACTAATCCATTTCAGTGATAGGGTTTCTTGGAGCACCAAGCCTGCTTTTGGCAGGCAAACTGTTTGTGCATCTGGATGTAATAAGGAGCTAGACTCTGGCTGATGTGGTGGCTCAGCACAGTGAGCCACCAGGCACAGGATGGTCAGTTTGTTCCTGACATCCGAGTTCAAATCTCAGCAGCACGTTGGAAGCTGGTTGTGGTGTAAGCCTCTTGGTAAAAACAGCCAGGCCACAGAGAGGGAAGGGAAAGGAAGGTCACTGGGAGTCATTTGAACAGCTGGTTTCTGGTTAGAAGACTCTGAAGGGTTGTGACAGTATCTCCCACCAGCCAGAGCAGCCAAGACCCCCCTCGACAAGAACGGAGCAAGGCCAAAAACATCATAGAATCACAGAATGGTTTGGGTTGGAAAGGACCTTAAGATCATCTATTTCCAACCACCCTACCATGGGCAAGGACACCTCACACTCAACTGTGTAGCCCAAGGCTCTGTCCAACCTGGCCTTGAACACTGCCAGGGATGGAGCATTTTGCACCTCTTTTGGCAACCTGTTCCAATGCCTCAGCACCCTCACAGTAAAGAACTTCTTCCTTATATCTAACCTGGACTTCCCCTGTTTAAGTTTAAACTCATCACCCCTTGTCCTATCACTACATGATGAAGAGTCCCTCTCTGGCACCCTTGTAGGCCCCCTTCAGACACTGGAAGCTGCCCTGAGGTCTCCACGCAGCTTCTCTTCTCCAGGCTGAACAGCGCCAACTTTCTCAGCCTGTCTTCATACGGGAGGTGCTCCAGCCCCCTTATCATCCTTGTGGCCTCCTCTGGACTTGCTCCAACAGCTCCAAGTCCTAATCCCAGAGGCTGAGAAAGAAAGAAGGTGGTGAGGCAGAAATCCCCCCGGGGTTGGGGAGAAGATGTGGGCCCAGCTAGGGTTGCTAACAAAGAGAAGGTTGGCACAGAGCCCCAGTGGCACTCCAGGGCAGCACTGTGCTTCCTTGTGCTTCACTGTTACGCTTCCTTGGAGGCTTTTAGCTCTTCATCACTGCAGGAGGACCCCAGCATTGCACTAGCTGGCTGTTTCCCTGCAGGAGCTGCTAACACAAGGGTGGCACTGGTGTAACAAAAGCTCTCCCTGCCAGCAGCGTGTGCTCAGAGGGACAGTCCCATGCAGGGTTATACTCCAGCACCGCTGAGCAGCAAAAGACAGCAGCATTTTAGGAAGAAAGGAAGGACCCTTGGGACTACTCTGAAACAAATGGGGCCCAAACCAACTCACATCGACCCCCAGGATCCCAGCTACAACCTTTGCCTTTCCCTCCAATCCT
Source organism: Nestor notabilis (assembly GCF_000696875.1). Lineage (NCBI taxonomy): Eukaryota > Metazoa > Chordata > Aves > Psittaciformes > Psittacidae > Nestor > Nestor notabilis. The sequence goes on from NW_009937775.1 coordinate 31,650, forward strand.
GCACCAGTGCAAGGCATATCGTCCTGATTCCACATCTTCACTGCACATACACACAGAAATAAAGGAGAGCAACGATCTTGCAGTTCAAAGCCACGCTGAAGAAGAGCAAGCTCTCTTTCCTACAGCTGAATTGGCTCTGCAGGGCTCACAGATGGGTTTTTTTCTTTAAAAAAATCATAGTAAAACCTTCATTTAAATGTTATTTAAGCAGATCTGACTCTTAAGATACATTCAAGAAACAGATGTGCAGAACAGAGAAGTGGTTCTTCAGTGTTTGAACCACACTAGATTACATCTGGAGTGTAAGCTCCTCAGCTACCCCATGTAATATTTATAACAGCTCACAGCATATAGCCAAATCTTTCTGCCAGGGAAGCCATGTGCCTCTTTATCAATCTCAGCACAAGGTGGCAATACACCAAAATAAATGGGATATTAATACCTTGTTGCCCTACACTTTCCAGATACGCCACAGTTCACCCTATGTTAGATTTACTTCTGTCTGCTGTTCCTCAAGCAAGGGGTTACTTCTCCCTTACTTTTATGGCTTGGGATGCGAGTTCAGGGAGCCCAAGTCAGTGTAAGTTGTTTATCAGGCAGAAGCAGAGCCTGTACCGTTGTCAAGTCCCTGAATCCCTCATGTTAGTGCTTTTCTCTGACACTCTGTCCCATATTTGGGCTTTGGGTAAGCTGACAGGAATGTAATTTCTATTTAAAGATACACTGTCTGTTACTTTTATACTAAGTAATAAATGCAAGATTTGAAGAACAAGCAGCAGGAAAAAACGGTTGGACAATTTATACATTAAGTCACCTCTAATAAAACACCATTTAAAGAAAAAAAGAGGAGGAAAAAAGCTCTTCTTAGGCACTTCCTCACAATTTTCCCCCCAAAAAATCCCTTGGCCTGAAATTTCCCATGTTTGGTCTCTGCCCAAATGTGAATATTTAGATTCCTGCCAATTGTTTTCAGTCAGTTTTCAATTACATGAGGATGAAAAATAGACATTCCTTCGTATTCCTAGGACCAGGGCTGTATTTTCCCATAGCTATGCTGAAGCAATGTGAACACTGAAACCTAAGTTTAGTTGTAAAAAGCTATGAGTAGGGTACAACGCCTTCTGCGAATCTGGGGAACCCTTTTTAAGCTTTATAAATGCATTTTTACCAAGGAAAAGACTGCTACACTTGTGCCTCCTTCCACATATGTGCTGCATGTGTATATCCAGTCATAGATAATTACTTATTGTTGAAAGCAAATGTATCCCTCCTTAGCCCCATTACCCTTCCTGAACATGCTCTTTGATAAAGAGAAAACTGGATTCTGGTATCTCAATTTCTGCAGATGGCTTTCAGAAGTACTTAGGAGTAAGTAATAGTGATTTTCAGCCATCACTCATGTATCTCTTTCATGTCCTCACCCACATTCAAAACTCACATTGAAGCTGATATTAACGTCAAAGAGTAAGCCAGAAGGGATCCAGTACAGCATTCACATTGCAGACAGCACTGAGAATAGTTAGTGAACTAACTGCAGCAGATACGATCCAGAAAATGCTGCAACGTTATGTTGGAAACCCAACACATCACTCTTGCCATTTCTTTGCAGAGACAAAACCCCACCTGCATTTTCAACCACCGCTTGTCTGAATTAAGGCTAATGTTTGCTCTGTTAAAGTCTTGATTTAAAACACTGACAGTGACCTCCCTTCATATTGGCTAATAAAATTACTTCTCCACTTCATGGTTTCACAGCTGGTGAAGCACAACACTGCTCCTCAGAATTTATTAAATACTTGGTTCACCCAGTAGAAGTATTTGTGCACTCAAGTGCTACTCACTGCAAGTGAGCACGACAGATTCAGCATCCTGCCTGTACACAAGGTTTTCAAAATATGAAGCCAAACGAAAGAAGATGAAACCAATAAAAATACTTTGCTTCTTATTCATAAGTCTTCCCTCACTCTTTATAATCCAGACACTGTAGTTTCGAAAGATAATGTGAAGCAGGTATCAATTGCTGACAAATAAAAGAGATTCACTGCTTCTTATCATAGCAAAAAGTAAAGAAATCTAAAGGCAACATTCAAAACATCCAGGTCCTTGGTCACGGCTTAATATTATTGCTTAGGAACTACTCCTGATACTCTCTCTCATCCTGAATAACACCTTTTTCTCCATTAGTCCCACTAGTTTCAGTAATACCACTCCTGCAGGAAAAGCCACAGTCCGGTCAAAAATGTGTGTCTTTTCAGACTGAGTTCTCCTAAGCATGTGCAGAGCAACAGGAAAGTAAAGGCATTGAGATACAACCACAGAAATAAGGAAAGCGAGTTCTAGCAAGAGTAAGTTCCCAGAGAGGGAAGGAAAATGAGAGCACGCAGAAAGGAATGAACAAAAGAGATAAAGGCAGGAGAGGAGAATTTATCTTACACAAACAGAATTTGTGTTGGCCCACCGGTCCATGACACAAGCTCTAATGAGGCTGCCCATTCAGCGAGGCCTCAGATAAACATACAGATGGCCATTTAAATCACCACAATGGAGTATGTGTATTATGTGAGCCAGTGTTTTCACTTGGAGAGGGTAGAGAGGGAAAGACACGGGGCTGGAGATGATGAAGATAACAGGCCAGGATTATTGGACTTTTCCTATGCCTCAGCCTTCATAAGTTCTTCTATGAAAATGCTCGTAAATAGCTGGACTATAAAAATTCCAGACTTTACTGTTGGCATAATTGATCTCAGATATGTCACCGCAGAAGGAGACAGAGGAGTATTCATGTAAGACATACAAATCTTGGAGAGGAACCAAGTGTAATATATAATCTTCCCTTCCCAGAAAACCATTCATGGTGGTTTTGGAATAGAATTAGACTTTTAAAACCTGTTCTCCGACCTGCAGCATGTTTCAAACAAAAAGCTCTCAGGACCACAATAAAGAACACTTGAATTTGATAGTGCATTATTCGTCTAGGTTTGAAATAATATCCCCTTGATGATACTTTCTTATTTCACAGAAAAGGGACTGAGGAAATTCCTCTTTAAAAGACAGGTCTTTTAAATCTGAATTTGTAGATCTGATATTGTACAAAAACTAGACATTAAATTTACAGCTGGCAAAAGTGGGCACTGCCCTGTTTGAGTATGTGATCTGGGGCTCACAGAAACATTTTTGCTCCAGTCAGAGGTGTCTACCAACACTGTGTAATTATTACAGTACCACTGCAAGAATTTTTAGAAGGCTGTGTTTTATTTACACACCATGCTGTATGCTTTTTTAAAACCCCTATGTTGTTGTTATTGGCATTTTACCCTGGGGGTGGCTGGGAAAACCTGGTTTCCATTTCTAAGCATTCTTCTCTTTACATCTTCCTCACATTCCTCTTCACTTTCCTTCGCAAATGCTGATCTTTGGTCTTCCTGACCCTTCTTTTTCTCTTGTCTCCTTCTATAGGGAGTACAAGCTCATACGTTCTCCCCATCAAAGCTGTAGCCATATTAGTAGTGATTACATGACACACCTAGAGGCCACAACTGACATTAGAAGCCACAGATAGTCAGTCCTCTTTTATGCTTCCTCTGCTATTGTTTGACATTGTCAGCATCTACCTTGTAAGCCATCAGGACATGTGGTCCAAACTGATTGCTTAGGGCTTGATCTGTGCTCTGGACTGAACTTCAAAGAGAGACTCCCACTGGGTTCAG
>NW_009937775.1:35387-50313 GCF_000696875.1 Nestor notabilis
TAAGACACAGTCACAAATCTCCATCAGGGTGTTAGAAAACCAGCTGAAGAAAAGCAAAATAAATTCTCTGGTGGAAATCCAACCCTGCGCCCAAGCTGCTTACGGAGTTAGTCTTAAGAGCATGTGGAGCAGGGAATTGCTTGTCTAAACATTGTGTGTCTGTCTGTCTGTGTGTCTGTGTGTGTGAGTGAATGAGCAAGAGACATCCTGTGGGCCTTTTAGAGCTGGTTACATTTAGCTGCTTTGTGGCTGGTGCCAAATGCTTAGTAGCCGTGACTCATTGACCGACTAGCTGTCTTAACATCTTGCTTCATTGTCCTTTTCTCTTTATAAAGGTCTCTCCTCACCCCCATCTGAGATGTCAAGAACAGTGATTCCAGATGGAAGGAAGATGTTTCCCATCCCAGCGCATTACAGGACCTGCAGGCATGCCTTGAATGAAGACTGCAAATGAAGTAGATGCTGTTAGACTGCTGAACACCTAACAGCAATGCTGAGACATGAAAGGGAATGCTCAAGGCAGTCTGCCTTGTTATATGGCCTCCAGCAGAATGAAAGATTAGTTGGTGAGATATTTTGAGATGTGTCTCTGCATAGCTCAGGAAGCAAATCTGAGTTCCTTGTGGGACAGGCAGAGACATGAGGGATTTTGAGGGTACTTGTCAACACAGAGGAAAAGGGAACAGGGATATTCTGAAGATATTTTATCAAAACACACACCAGTCCCTGCCCCGTTTTACAAGATCCAGTAGCTATTGGAGAGGAACAGTACATTGATGATTGCGTTCCTCAAAAGAGCTCAGTAAGAGACAACAGCCATCCTCCTCTGAATCGGCACGAGCTACCAGGGAAAGACATGATCATAGACACCAGCACACAGGAGGTAACGCTCCAGCTCTACAGTGTCTGCAAAGGGGTAACAGCTGCAGCTCTTGGGCTGAGATGTTCAGCACATCGCAGCACTAAGTTCCCCATCTGAGGATGTCAGAAGGGTGGTTGGAGAACCCCTCTCTAGAAATGCTCAGTGGCAGTGAGAAACCGACCCTGGGCAGAGATTAAACCAGCTGCATTCAGTGCCGTGGATATTCAAGGAGTAGAACAGCAGTATTTAGTGCAGTGGATATTCAAGGAGTAGAACAGCAGCATTCAGTGCAGTGGATATTCAAGGAGTAGAACAGCAGCATTCAGTGCAGTGGATATTCAAGGAGTAGAACAGCAGTATTTAGTGCAGTGGATATTTAATGCTTTTGAGCTCATCCATCTCTATTTGACTCTCCCTGGGCAGGAAATTGCTAATTACCTTTCCATGGCAGGAGCAGCTCAGCTCCTCCAGGGCAGAGGAGTGAGAATTGGCCGTAATTACAGGAGGAGCCACAGAACACCCTCTTTCTGGTAGCGCAGGGACTGGGCTGCAGTCAGCATTCACAGGCTGATTAGTATAACTGCTTGCAGTCAGGATGTACAGCCACTTCTCAATTGCCCTTACCCTGGGAAAAATGAGATGCTGTCAGCATAAAACTTAAGAAAAAGAACAACAGAAATCAAATTGTTTTCTTTTGATATTAAATCAATCGTAATTTAAACAATTACATTAACAATAAGATATTTTTTTCTAGCCCTCCAGTGCTCCTTTTGAATTTTCCCCACAACCCATGGTTTGGAAAATTTGGTTTCAGAATGAGTGAACTATACATGCATTCAATAACAGCTTGAATGGGGGTGAGGGACATTGTTCCTAAAAAGAGCTGTGTGAATATTTTAAGTTATTGAGTAAGAGGGGTGGTAGCAAGAACAATAGAAGAACTAAATTATTGTTATTTTGTCTCTTCTAGACCTCAGTGCTGTCATATGTTTGCCCTTTCCCCTGAAGCTGGGTTTGTCTCCCTGATGGGCTCTTCTGAGGAGCTGTCTGAGCTAACACAATTATTGTGTCAAACTCTTATCTCAGGGGCTGAATAATGGAACCAGGCTTTGACTGATTGTCTCCTCCAGTTGTTAATGAACTGTTTATTGCAATTAGCATCCGTGTTCTTTTAGCTGGGTCTGGTGGAGGGGTGTATTTGGAAAGCTCTCAGAAGGAAGAAGAGACTGGTAAGAAGCAGATGGATGGAAAAAAAGGAAAATAAACTGTAAACAAAGAATATGGGGGGGGTGGGAAAAGAGAGAAAGAATGTTGGGAAGGGAAAAATTTCAAGGAATAGAATTTGCAAGAACATTTCTATGATGTATGGTTTGTGCAGATCTTAAAAGACTTATAAAAGTACAGGAAAAACGTGGTCCCTTTGCCCTGGCTGTGATTTAGCCAGAGGTGGTCATAAGCACAGTTGCACAGTGGGGCTCGCTGCCGATGCTTAAAAGCAGATCATTCGGTTCAAGAGTGAACAGGAGAGGGCAGCATCGCTTTAAACTTACGGAGAGGGCGGCTATCGCAGTGTTTGGGAAACTGCACTTGGACAAGCAACTCGTTGTGGGTCACCAGGCAATGGACTGATAAAGGGATCCTGCCGGCAGGTACCTTATTGGAAGGAATGTCTGCATGGGAAGAGGATGGAAGAAGAAGAAGGGATTTTAAAGTGCAGAGTAGAAAGCAACGTGAGTGTGGTATTTCAGTATTCCTTTTGACCTGGCTCAGTTCGACTGCTGAGTGACAAATCCAGAGCTCGGTGTCAGGCAGCAGATATCTAATGATGGAGACTTCAAGCAGTTCAATTAATAACATTTATCTCATCCAAAGATCATTATATTCGTACAAGGTAAGAAAACTTATTTCAAAGATGCACAAATGATACACAAAGGGTAGTAAGCACCCTGCCCAGCATGCCACATGGCATCAGGACAGCACCTGGATGGCCGTGCTCCCCTGCTAACCATTGAACCACATCAAGCACATCCATTGCATTTTAATGACTCAATGAATTTCTTAGATGTAATCAGCAGGCTGGAACTGCTGATTCAGCTTCAGCTGAAGGATCAATGCTCTGCTCTAGTGTGTTGTTTTAAATTCAATTTATTCAGTTATATAAATACATGAGAACATCTTAAGCCCTGGCAAAGACCCAGTGGCCTTGGTTACATCAGTGGAAACTCCAAAGTAGTGACTTTTAAAAGAGGACAAAATCTGGTCTGTTAACTTTGATTTTTCTTCTCTGACAGCAGTTACTAGAGGCAGTTGTGGATTAATGACTTGCTCTTGGGCAGGAGCTCTCTCTGACATATGACTTTTGAAAGTTATACGGTGTGCAAAATCACATGGCAGAGAAATTCCCCCACACATAAAAAATAGCCATAACCTATCACTTGCAATCTTGGCTCTCTTTCCTTTCTGCCACTCCGTTATGCCTACTTCAGTGAAGAGAGAGTAATTCTCTTTACAACTGATGGTCCTGCTAGTACATTACTAAATCTGCAGAGCTGTACAGGATTTGCTGCACTTCACCCTTTTCAAATCAGGCTCACAATCCCGAGGAAAATGAGTGCCATTTCAAAAGGATAATGGACCATTGGTTCCAAGGGAGTTATTTTCTTCAATCATTTTGCAATATAGGTGAATCACAGAAATCTTTTTCACTTCATAGACAGCATCCTAGTATCTCTGTTCTGTTCCTGAGGTGTAGAATCAGAAAACAGGGGGCTCATTTACTGAAGTTTGATGGTTAGTATTTCACCATCCATGTAAATTAATTGTTTGATCTCTCTGTGGAAATTTCCAATAAAATATGGATACTGAAAGAAGTAATCTTGGAGAAGACTGTGGGAAGTCTGTGAATGAGAACACCAAATACACATAAACCACCAAATATCCCTTTGGGCATGGGCAGAATTCTAGAAATACAGAGATAAACGACCTTCTTATTGAAAGAGACATTTCAAGTAACGTTTTCTAATTCTGCAAGTATTTTTGATCCACTAATTTGTTACATGTGAAGTTGCATTGATCACACTTAGGATTTTCAGGGAAATGCTGAAATAGAAGTGATTTTGTTTTGGCAGTATTTAAAATCTGATCTTAAAAGTAACTTTTTTTCTTTCCATTATTTAATTTCAATAGTCGTTCTAGAGTAAATGAACCATTATTACTGGCACGTTATCATATAACTGAAGGATTGCATATGATTTAGGATAACTGAAATATGCTATTTTAACACATTTTGAAAAGAATACTGCCAGATGCTCTTTAGCACTGAATGAAACATCTTATCTCTTCTAGCCCAGTCCGTAGGAGTGGCATTCAATGATTTAAAAGCAAGTTTCCATCAGTAGTCTCATCATTTAATGAGAACTAAAAATATTGTGAAAGAAACACTAAGCCTTTGAAATTTTCAAATAAAAAGGGGCCTGAAACAATGCTCTTTGGCTCTTCTGCTTCATGATAATAGTTTTGCTTTAAATATTCTGAATGTGAGTGAAAAGGAACATTTCAGTGTCAAATTTCCCAGAAAACAGAAATTCCATGCCCTGACCAACTATAATTACCAAATGAATGAGTAACCCATTTTCTCCCAGGCCCTCAGTTTTGTCAGCACTAAATTTACACACAATCATTTTTGAAGGAGATACGGGAGGAAGTGCATAAATGCCAAGAATGTTTGTTCAGGGAAATGACACGCCATCCTTTTCCCAACATCTGGTTACTCATGAAGGGCTGACAAATCTTCTTTTAGACTTATTAAGCATGAAGTTATCTATTCTGAGGGGATCTATGATAAAAGCAGTATTTTTATTGTAGGGAAGCTTTGAGCTGAAGCCTAGTACAGGCAGAAAAAAGAGCCTGGAAGAAGGAGAGCTGCTTTTATTGGTCCGTGGCTCAGAAGCATTAGCAGTCTTCCTCTCCAGACGTCTATTTTTAGATGACCTCCAGTGCATTAGATCAAGTGTATAAATTGGATGAGGTCAAACCGTCTCTGTCTGTGAATATGCAGCTCCCAGAGGTGTGGTGATGTCCGTGGAATTCACCTGGCCATTATTAACCTGAACTGTGTCAAAGTGTGACTATGCCAGTCTTTCCATCAGGGCCTAATAATCTTTTGACAATTTGAAGTGAAATTCTCATTTAATTCGTGCTGATGTGGATGTAGAGATGTCAGCACGGGGAGGGGTGGGGGGTTCTGCTTTTACACTGTCTTCCTTACTGCATTAGCAGCTCACCGCAGCTCATAAAAGGTCTTTGCAGGAAAAAGATTATCATCCCTAAAAACAGTAGAAACCTCACAATTTCTACTTCTGTAGCAGTTTGATTTTATTCTAACAAGTGACATGAGAGCAGATTTCATATAGTGGAGCATACTTCTGAGTAGAGGTGTGTAGTTACAAACATAAATACACACGCACCCAGTACACACTAATCCACTATCTGGGCAACAGAACAAGTAAGCACACTTCAGCAGATCCCAGAAACCACCCACCCTAAGTTCCTTCTTGCAAAGCATGAGCCTTTTTTGTCTGGCAGAGCCCTGAGGGACTTGAACATCACGTGCCATTTGTACTGAGAAGGGAATTTCACCTCAAAATTGTTTGGCATGAACTGGCAAACTCCGAGCTCTGCAAGATTTATGTGAGGCTGCTGGTGGTGGTGTGTCACTTGGCAATGCAGGACTGTGTGTGGAGGGAATACCATGCAGTGTGGAGGCGAGCTAAGGAATTAAACGGGATGAGATTTGCATTAGAGCTTCACCAGAGTTAATCAGCTTTGTCCCTGAAATCTGGCTGCAACTTCCTGCTCTGGTCAACAGAAACTCCACAACTACAACATATAAAAATGCCTTGAAGAAATACAAGAGGAAAGGAAGCAATTATTTCAGTTCAGCTAGATAAGTGCCTAAGGGATCAACTCCCCATCTGAAAAGTATATTGGCATTCTCAGCCTCATGACACGGACTCTGCAGTGAAGAAAACCCACATATAGAATGAGGTCAAAAAGTTAGCTGTGAGTGTATTGTCTGGGCTTTAAATTTAACCTTGCCTTATGTCTAAACCCAGATGACTGAAGCATTCTGCTAAGTCTTTGTTGCTTGTGATTACATATATTTTAAAATATGTGGAAAGCTCTGTGGTTCCTTCTCTTCCAATGGAACTGGGGATTCAGTTCAGCAAGTATACAGGCTGATGGATACAAAGGTCACCAGTTACTTTTTGTGTCAAATTAATTTTACTGAGTATACCTCATTATTTATCCTGTATGCATCGAAAAGAACACCCAGCTTAGACTGAAATGTGTCTGGATTCACGTTGATAGCAAGATGAGAATTGCCAGACTGGACTAGCCCGGTGTCAGTCCACACAGTCCAGCAATCTGTCTTTGATAATAACTAGCACCAGATACTGTAAAGGAAAAAAGCCTCTACTGAGCAATAACCCCAGTCGTTAAAGTGGTTTACCCCAATCAGAGAGAAGTTGGTGCCCAAAGCATGAGGTCTTTTCCAAACATTTGCTAATCCGGCTGGAACATTATCAATGTAAATGTCTGATTCTTTCCAGATCTTGCTCTCCTCTTCAGAGAAACCGTGTGGAATAAAAGAGCAGATAGATGAAGGGGAAGAAAGAAATTTCCAAAATGTGGGACATAAACAAAGAAGGTTTGGGGCAGGATGAAAAATAAACAGAGAGAGTGTCTGGAGGGGAGGAGGGAATGAAAGAAGAATTCTGTCCCTTAAAAATAACACAGGCTTCCTTTATAGCTCACAAACCAGTGGGGCTTACCTTACAGGGAATAGTTCATGACTCACACCCTGGTTTGGAAGTCCAGCAGAGATCAGCAAGATGTCAAACCAAAATTCAGCTATCTCTGCAGAAAGAGCTCATCAAAGTTCTGCCCAAGACAGAGCAGCAGACGCTGTGGATTATGTTGACTCAATGAAGTCAGAGGTGACCACAGAGGATCTGCAAGCCTAGATCCTCTGCCCCTTCTCCTGCAGAACATGACAGCAGAAGGGCTTGGCTGGGTAGAAAAGGACTGGGATTTTATCTGCTGTGTAGCTCAAGAGGGTGGAAGGAAAACCTCACTCGCTGATAGCACAAGGGTTGAAAGCTACAATTGCACCAATGATAATAAGAATTCAGGACTAGCAAGATTTCTTCTTTCAAAGAACTAATACAGAAAAATGTCTCAACCTCCTGTCCATGGAAGCTGATGGATAAAGCATTAGGATAATAGGCCCTAAATAGGTTTCCTAATCAATCCAATGTGAACATCCTGCTTTGGGAGACATGAATAACTACAGTCCACAAGGAGTGATGCGAAGTGACACATAAAAGTCAAAAGAGTCTGCAGAATAACAGAGGATTGAACTTGGAAAGCCGTAAGCTCAAATAGAACAGAGAAACTCAGTTCCTAGGGTTCTAATACTGTGAGAGCTCACAAAAGTGGACTCCACTCCACATATGATAAATACCTCTGCTTCCAGATCTCCTGAAAAAGTTTAAGGGTGCAGCTAACAACATTTTTGAAGACAATTTCTGTGCTGATAGATGGTAGCAGTGACATCTTGCATTTATTATTGAAGATTGTTTTGCACTTGCAGAAACAGCAAATGAGTGCATTTTGAACCTCTGATGATTTGACATTCACAAATTTCTTGTCACCTGGCAAAGTCTGTTAAAATGTTCCAAGCAATTATTTTCATCTTGTTGAAGATTAATCATACTTTAAAACATCAGTTCTAGAAATAAATTCTAAATGTTAATAGTGATAAATTACTGTCGCGAATGGATCATTATATAGAGGAAACATTTAGTTTAATTGGAGTTGTTCCTGAGCCACTCTACATACATTATATGCTGCAAGAAGCTGAAAGCAAGTTCTGTCCTTCTGAAGAAAAAACTACAGTCCCATCCTGGATTTAGCCTCTGTTGCAAAGGGAGCAAGGGAAATCAGATCAGACTAGATGCCATGCTTGGATGTCAGTTTTTAATCCAGCAAATAATTCCAACCAAACTGGACAGAGCATTCACAGAGACTAAGTTAGGGCAAAGCTGGCCAAAATACTTTACTAGGGCTCTCCTATCATGAAAAGAGACACCTCGTGGGAAACCACAGAATATAAAAGAGACAGACTCATCTGTAAGGGAGCAGCCCTCTTCGTGCAGGAGGCAGGACCCTCAGGAACATCTTTATGCATCTGCTTCCTTGAAAGCCTTTAAATTACTTTAAATTGAAAGAGGTGAGACTTAGATTAGACATTAGGAACAAGTTCTTCCCTGTGAGGGTGCTGAGGCGCTGGCACAGGGTGCCCAGAGAAGCTGTGGCTGCCCCATCCCTGGCAGTGTTCAAGGCCAGGTTGGACACAGGGGCTTGGAGCAACCTGCTCTAGTGGAAGGTGTCCCTGCCCGTGGCAGGGGGTTGGAAACAGATGATCTTTAGGATCCCTTCCAACCCAAACTGTTCTATGATTCTGTGAAAGAGAAGCACATATCCAAGGCTGCTAAAATGCACCTGTTAAGTCATTTTAACCTTTCCTTCCTGTGCACTGCCTTGGTCCTGCTCTATCCAAAGATCAACTAGCCACAAGTGGAACAAGAATGGTGATATGCACTCTTCCTCCAACAAAACTCTTTGGAGAAGTCTTGTGCTACGTTGGTAACAAAGATGGATGTGAAAAAGAAAAGCTGTGTGAAGCTGGCATGTAACTGAACCTCCTTAGGCAAGGAAGATCTATTACTGACAGATAGTTCTTGTTGGAAACACAGTATGGAGTGAACCTAACACTCTGAAAGCCAGGCCTGAGTCCTGTTTCACATTGTTTTGGAGCCTGTCTTTGTGAGACCTTGAGCATCCCCAGCACCAGTGTTGTTAGGTCTGGAGGGCTCCCAGACCACTTGGATGAGCCTATAGCACTATGCAGAACCGGGCTTGCTTCTCTGTCCTGCCCCATGGCTCCTCTGTGCCCAGGCATATGCCTGGATCTATACTTTCTGCAGGAGTTCCCAGCAAGCCAGATGCAAAGACACACTAGAGAAGCCTTGTCCAAAGGGTACACTTCTGCTGCACAATGCACATTAGCCATATACAAGACAGCAGCTTTTCGGGTAACAACTCTACCACAGCCTCTGAAAGCCAGCTTCTTTAGAGAAGACAAGGGTCTTAAAGACTTCTTCTTGTATCTTCCACAGAAAAAGCATCAAAGGAGCTAACATCAAAGGCCAGGATCTCCTGGAAGTGCTATTCATTTCTACAGAGGTCCTCATTTCTTTACTAACTCCAGGAGCACTGCTATGCTCCCATGTGTTGCACACAGCATGGTTCCTATGCCTCTGAAAGATGAAACTGTCTCCTTACAGTCCACTGACTCCTCACCATTCCCTACCTCTGGGATGGCCAACATGATGGGACAGCGCTACTTGACCTGACCATTTCTTTGCTGGCTAACAGCATGCACTACTTCTACCCAGGCAACCACATTGCTCCAACAGTAAGGACAGAGCTGGATTATGTTCAAGACTGTGCATGGAGTCCAGGGTTTGTGTCCCACACTTGATGAAATGGACTAAGCACTTGAACTATTTCAGGCTACCACATAACCTTGACATGCTAACAACCTGGGCTGTTACTGAGCTGGGTTGGATTCAAATCCATGGACAAAGGTAAAAGGTTTTGTATTCCATTACTGGCGCCAAACATTCTGTTTTCTTACTTGGCTCCTTTCATTATGGTGTTTTTCAAAGCTTTTAGAAGGCACCCATTAGCACTTCGCTCTCTATAGCTAATCTAATAAAGGGACAAGTGAAATGGGAGGAGGGAGACAGGCAGGAATTATTACCCAAAGTAGGTGTTAATTTAGCTTCTGCCCCCACCTTGCGTGAAGGTTACAAGGATAGAGTGGAGAAAGGGAAAGGAACTTCTGTTTTTAGAGCATGACTATGAAAATAGACACACTGGTAACTATGAACAAAATGGAAAAAGTAAATACACTCCATGAAGTAACACCATCGGGAAAACAAATGTTCTCAAAGAAAAATCTCAGAAACTGCATAATTCTCTGCAGCATGAAGCACTGAGCGCCAAGGTCTGGTTTATTGGAAAAGTTCCTTTGCATCTGGATCCCCATCAGACTTGGAAGAAGGAGAAGTCTAGGAGGGCTGTGGTTTGGAGCGCACCGGCACTCTCAGTGCATATTGTTCCATTTCCTTTGTCATAATAGCAGAAGCTTCATTCTTGACATAGTGATTCTGCCTTGCTCTGTCTCACCTGAGATGTTTCTTGTCACAGTTCAGACACTGAGGAACTGTAACAAAGCAAAAGCAGAAGCTGGACATTGATCCCAGTGTGAAACACAAATCACACATGGTACACATACTACTGTCACACATTTGCTACAGCATCAGGCATTGCTTGCCTCAAGCCCTGCTTTTGCACTTCACGCGTGAGAAAGAGCTCAACACAGATAGCAGCAGAAACTGGAAAACAAGATCAGTATATAATAGCTCAATTCAACCCCTAAGCAGAAAATATTCTGGTGTATTGTGATGACTTCATGTTCCAAACGCTGACACAACAGCTGTTAGTTATGTCAGGCCACTGCACATTGTAGTCTCCACCTAAGAGTGGCAAAGCAAGTGCAGTGTATTGTATAAAACATTAAAGAGCATCACCCCTTTTATGATCTATCTTAACCTGGCTGCTGGTAATGCTGCCTTACCGCTAGGAACAACTGCAGATTTCTGTAGTTAAAAAGTCATTGACAAGCTGCATCTTAAACCAAAACAGAATTGAAGTCACTTTTCCTCTTCTGAGGAGGAGTTTGCACGAACTGAAATCATGAGGCCTTTCTGGACACTGTCAGGAATCATCCCTGAATCTGGTTGAAGGGTATTACAAAACAGAACAAAGTATATTTCAGTTACAAAATCCTGAGAACACCATCACCAACAGACTGCAGAACAATTTTGGGGTTTAGGGAGTGATACGTCACTTAAAAGTCATGTTCTTTGGGATTACAGGGGAAAAAATCTGCAGTTTATTGCCTTCCAGATTCTGAATTTTTTTTCAGTCTGCTGGTAAACCAAACATTTTAATCTGTTGACATGTCCCGTGCATTTGGCAGCATGTGAAGTCCTTGCTATTTGGGTCAGATGAGTGTCCTCAAAACCAAGGCAAGCCCTTCTCTGCACTGGGGCTATGGCCTCTGCAGGGAGCTGGGTTGCCTGGCTCAGCCTCCTCATCCTCTTCCTGACTGCTCAAGGTCAGACCCAGGAATCCTCTGCCCTCCACGTGGGCCATGCCAAGAGGCAGCGATCTTCACCAGCTCCCTATCGCTGCCTCTTGGCCCCGGCCCCAGAACTGACTGATACTCATTTGGCAATACAGCCTCATTTCATGCCTCCCTGCTAGAAGTCACAGTAGAGAGACAGAAAAACAAATGGGCCATAACAGCAAAACCTCTTTCTTCCCAAAACCTAAGTCTGTGCATAAGAAGAGACTCTGGTGCATTTGTACGAGTTTACTGCATTGAATTAATTGAATGAACAGCTCTCATTCACTGCACAGAAGAGATGCATCTCCTAGGTGCAACTCCTCCTCTTCCCTCTAGGTAGATATTATCATAAGCAGAAAGCAGGATTTTTATCCTTGGTCCCCTCCCACCAAGCCCTACCCTCCTTCCCTAGTTCAGTCTCCCTAGTTGCTTCTTTGTGTCACTGGTAGCCTGGAATGAAAAGCTGTTGTCTTGTTTGGCTGGTAACTGTACCGCCTTTAAAGAGGAATCTCATTTTACAAGAGAACTGAAGTGAAGTTTATCCTGGTTAGCAAGTTTGTTATCTTGCTGTGACTCAAGGCACCCAAAAATGGATATGGCACATATATATGATGGAATCTCTCATATATATATATGATGGAAACCTTTGTAGGCTTGAAAGAGGCTTGAAAGCTGCATTTACAAAGCATATCCTAGGCACCAAAGGAATACACCCTTTCTTTAAAATATAGCAGGTTGGATCCAAAAAGCAGACACATTCACAGATACAAAGACAGAAGATGCTAACCTTTGTTAAGATGTCAGACATGGAGATACAATTCTCAGAAACTGGTGTTTGATTCACCTGTTTTGTCTCTCCAATATAACTTCACGTCGCACACTGTCCTCACTCATTTAGGTAAAAGCAGTTCGTGGACTGACAAACCTGTAAATTCACTTAATAGCCATGAGATCTGTACTGCCTTGTCTTTTCCTTGCTTTACTGTAGACTCATAGAATGGTTTGGGTTGCAAGGGACCTTAAAGCTCATCCAGTTCCAACCCCTGCCGCGGGCAGGGACACCTTCCACTAGAGCAGGTTGCTCCAAGCCCCTGTGTCCAACCTGGCCTTGAACACTGCCAGGGATGGGGCAGCCACAGCTTCTCTGGGCACCCTGTGCCAGCGCCTCAGCACCCTCATAGTGAACTATTTTTTCCTAATATCTAATCTAAATCCACTCTCTTACCATATATGTCACTATACCAACCCACATGGATGAGCTGCCAAAACCGTCAAAACCAAAAAAGCTCGGCCCATTTTTCTTGGTGACAAACATATAGATGTTGAAATACATTCATATTTACATCAAATATTTATCACATACTAGAATGCCTCAGTCTGCAGAATACATAAGTGGCACTCAGCACACATGAGTTCTCTCACTGCCACTTCCGTACTGGCAGCCAGGCAAACCCTGACGTACGAACACTGTTTCTTTTCCCCTCCAACACTTCACAGCTGCTGCATTTATGCCATTTGCTATATGGTATTTCTCATCCTGATGGAAAGTGCCTCTGATCTCTCTCCAGAGGCAAGGCACAGCCTTAACACTCCACAGATGTGCACTACAGGGGAATCAAAGGAGTTTGGGAATGGGCAGGTGAGGATGGTGGGAGACCAGGAGCAAGGAGCACCCTCACTGTTCTGCCTGCTATGACACCTGGAGCACTCCCACCAAATCCAGGCTGCACTGCCCTGCACAGCACACCAAGCACGGGATAAGACATTGTTCTGTGCTACAGTGAAAATGTGGACAACATGCCCAAGAGGAAGCACTGTGGGATGGGGTGATCAGTTCCTGCTGTATTCCTGAAAGGGATGCGCTGAAGCTAGAGGAGCAGATGGGGTGAAATCTTGTCCTAATTATGTTAATAGGAGTATTGTCATTGTCTTCAGTGGAGCTAGGCTTTCTCTGCAGGGAACCTGCCAGAAAATCCCAATACTCATTTGTATTTTCCTATTTCAGGATGAAAATTAGGTACAGCATGTATTTCACCCACTGGTGTATGGCTGTCACCGTGGAAACCCTGTTCAATAGAGTGTGAAAACTTTTACAGTACTGGCTGGTTTTACAGTGTTGAACACCATTTTTTCCCCATTAACTTTCTTAAGGGTACCATAATTCAAAAATTAGACTACCCACGTGTGTACAAATAGCTGTAATTATACACACAGCTGATATATGTGTCTACTCTATACCTCAGTTAAATTCAGTTCTTCAAACATGATGATGTAACAAAAACTTCTGTATATTCCCAAGTATATACTAATTATTTCTTCCATTGCAACATCCTGTGAGCAGATACTGCCCCATTTTGCAAATGGGGAGAGTGAGGTACACAGGAGTCACAGACCTTGTCAAACCCATGCAGCCAAGTCCTGGCAGATTCAGGAATGGAATCCATGAGTCCTGACTCTTTAGTTCCCCTGCTCTGATCACCAGACAACACTCCCTTCCTCTGAAATAGGCTATTTTGATTGAAAACAGATGGTGTACATTTTTGGCACAGTGTTTTAACTATATTAAAATGCTCTGAATGAATATGTGCTTGTATCATACCTATATATGTATACATGTATATACATGCATATTACATCTCTGCATACAGAAATAGGTATGTGTTAAGGATGTATTAATTTACATATACCAGATGCAAATGTAATGGATATGCTGAAAGATCCTGAAGTGCAGCTGGACAGCTGACATACCTAAACACATAAGCTGTATTCTTCAGTGGTATTGTAATTACAAGCTATGTATTCTCTAAGCAACAGACTTTACAGCGTTGATGGAGTATACACTTTGATGTAATGCATGTATTAATGTTTTTTTACCATTTCATGAGAAATTTTAGTGCAGTTTCAGTAAAGGATGAATCATATCCTTTTTCATTAGCTCCAGGACCAATCTCCATCCTTAGCTGAACAATGCACTTAGTGGACATGGCCTGCATTTGTAGCAGACTTTTTCCTGCAACTGAATTGTTACGTCTTAAACATCATGCTTATCTTTTGAATTCACTCTTTCAGCCTGAAGATTTCTCCCTGCATTAAGTCTTCTCTAAACAGTTTGCTTCCAGCTAAGGACCGACAAATCTTGGACTCACTGCCTGTCAGGATTAAGATCTTCCCACACATCATGCCCTGGAGGAGCTCACAAGGGTCAGTTTTTAAATTATCCAATTGTTTGCCCGAAGCCTTGGGTCAGGTAAAGATGGTCTGTCATAACAGCTGATGAACAGCTCAGGAGATCTCTTCCATGGTTGGAAATCACCATGGTCTTGTATTGCTTGCTGTCTCCTGTGCATCCCCTGGCAAAGATGGGAGGGTGGGCCTTGCAAGCTCCTCACATAGGATACATCCTAGTTACATCCTCCTTTCTACAGGCCGCTTTTCCACAACCTCTTCCCATTGATGGTATTTCCATTACTTTTATTGGTCGACTGGATTTTCCCCTTCACTTACCGCAAAAGAGGTAAGGAAATAAGCCTTCAAATCCACAGTTATGCAGGGGGAGTTGAAAACAGCTCATTCCCCACGGGTGCTAATCCTTTGTCTGCACGTTGGCCCCAGCTACCTCATGCCTTATACGCACAAAAAGGGAGCCAGAATTGGGGGTGAGATTAGAATTTGGGAATTCTATCCTTGCAGAAAGGGGAGCCTGAGCAAAAAGAGTTATTTCGGTCCGCGCTAATTCCTGC
>NW_009937775.1:50344-58912 GCF_000696875.1 Nestor notabilis
GACCCGTGCGTGCGCAATATTAAAAGGAAATATCACTGATACTCACTGCTCTTCAGCCAGTTTTGGTTCTAAATCTGCAGAACTCAGGAATCAGGAAATGCCTGCAGAAAGGTTTTGAGGAGGTCACAGAAACAGAAGTATGCTACAGTGCTGCTTTATCTATGGATAAACAAAATATGGCCGCTTACTATAAAGGAAAAAAGTGTTTATTCTCTTTCAGAATTGCAGCTTAAAATCCACAAAAAGTAACACTGGCATTTTCTGGTTTCACAAGTAACGCTGCAATGTGATATTAAGATCTTCACAACTGTGCTCACAACACCAGCTAGCAGCTGTGAATCAGGAGAGTACCTTACCTCAGCTCTTATCTTGCATAGGATGGCTTAGCATGTTTATATTTTCCTGTCTGTTTTTATGCTACAAAACTAATATTCTGGCACAATCTATTCTTAGTGATGATTTTTATGCACATTTCCTCTGCATCAAAAGATACAGTAAACACATGTACTCAGGATAGCTCTTCTGCAGTTTAATACACTAACTTCACAAAATGTAATATACATTTCCAAGTAGAAAAAGTGTTAAAAGAAATGTCTATTCTTGCAAACTCTTACGTGGTAACCAGGCCTTTCTCATGTCAATAAAAAGCTCTCGATGGTGACGCCCTTGCCCCTTCTCTAGCCTCCTTCTGCCAGGTAAGAATTGGAGAAGTGCAAAAAAGCCTTAAAAGCTCCATATCTGATCAGAGGAAATTCTCTGAGTGCAGGCTAGGCGGAGACTGCCAAAGGCTTTGTTCCAGTTCCCTTTTAATAAGCCACTGCAAAGGGGGCTGAGTTAATTTTTCCGGCTGCTGTATGGCTTGAAGGCCACAGCCTGGACAAAATCTGCTGGATTCACCTCCTACAGCAGGCCCTTGCTCGCAGGATGATGAGGCTGCTTGAAGGCAACCCAGCCTGAGCTGTTCTGGGCTGCTGGTTCCGTGTGGTGCTAGATCTTCTTCCATTGGTTTCTGTGGGATTCAGACTATATGCTTGCCATTTAAAGTGCAAGTGGCCCCTCTGCTAATAAGGTACCCGATGTTTTTCACAAATACTGAATAGAGTCCAAAGACTAAAGAAAAATCATGAGAACATAACAGGCAATATGTACCTAATGCAGAAGCCTGCTTTCTCTACAGTGATTTTTCACTTCTGTGATGTTCTGCAGAGTATTTCATGTTCCCTCATTATCTCCCTATCTTTACCACTCAGAATAGATATGCTTTGATAAACATGTGCAGGAAACTAAGCCCCAGAACAACTCCATGATTACCCTGAGACTACTTGGTGAACTGGCTGGAGATGGGATGACTGCCCAGCTCTCTCAGTAATCCACCCTTGGCCCCAGTTCAGCAGAGCACTTAGGTACTTGTTTAACTTAAACAAGATACAGTGCTTTACTGTGAATCATAGACCTTTTTATTATTATCACTTTTACTGCAGGGTGAGAGAATTAAGTCTTAGGAAAGGCCTTCAAGCAAATGGGGGCAATAAATTCAACATCCTGCAGCTCTGCGCCCTGGGTCTTTCAGAGCCCCCAGCCAGAGGGAGGATGAAGTTCAGAAACCGTGGCCCAGCTCATTTCCTCCTCCTGTAGGAGACAGCAGTGACATTACCGACTATAGGATTGCTCCTGTGTAGAGCTGTGCTAGTCATATAGCCAGAGTTGTAAAAATACAAATATTTTCTTTATAGCATCTTCACACAATCTTTTTTTGTTACCTGCATGGAAACCCGGTTTTCATAGCCTCTGAAATGAAACACTCCTCTTCAAGGGAGAGCCAAGAAATGGATCAGAGCAACCGCGGGACTCCAGGTGATGACTGTAGCTGGACCTTGCTTCCTCCTGATGCACCACACATAGAAGTTGTCAGTTGTCTGGGCAAACCGTGCTGGTCTCTATGTCTGGGGGAAAAAAGGGTTTCAGATATAGCTGTATTATGATTAATACTCCTATGACAGATAAATACATTACTTGACTGAAGTTTTACAAACATTCCATTTCATGTGATGCTTTTAATTTGCTTACTGCATGTTCTGGTATAGCTTGGGGATGTTAAGGGGAGGCAGTGACATCTCTGTGGTTAAGGCTGAAGCTAGCTTCCATTATAGTACCCTATTTCCATCCCTTCATCATAACTTTAGCTTGAAAAGCTGCTCAAGTCTGAAGCTTGCCAGGTGTATTTCAGTCACTTCTGCAAAAACTGAGGAAAATAAGCCAAACAACTTTCAAGTTACAGGTTGTTAAAACTTACTCTGATTGGAAACATTTACTTTTAATTAGTATTTTTAGTCCTTGTCTTCAGTTTGATTGATTGAGGTGAATTAGTGCAGACCATAACAACACTCCCGCCTTAAGAAAATTTCACTGTAACTATTTGGCTTCTCCCCAGCCAAACGAGTGTGCCTATAGAGTAATGTCCTCTTCCTGACCTATGTGTGACTCCATGAGGAGAGGGTATTGTCCCCAACCCTGCCTCTGGTGCTTGCCTTTGCCCACCTGATGGACATTGTCCCTGCTTTTGATGTCTTGGGAAGACTAAGTGAGTCCTGACTTACTTTGGCCAAGGTGAACTTTAAGCCATTATGCTGTGAATCATTGCTAACCTTGCCCTCTTGCACGGATGCAGGTAGGGAGCACTCATGCTAGATCTCTTCTCACTTCTATAAGAAAGGTTACCTTCACCAAAGGAGCATTATTAACAAAATGAATCTGTACCACTGGCCAGCAGCTCCTTCCACAAGTACAAGTATTTCCAGTGCACAGGCCCTGCTACCCACACACAAGGATCCGAGCCAGTGCTATGTTCACACTTTTGATTAAACTAGTGCAAATATTTGTCTTTCTGTACCTCAAAAAAATACTTGGAATCACAGTTCTAACCTTTCCATGTAATTAAATCCTCCTAATTTGTGCACTGACAGTTTACAAAGAAAAACGGTTGACACTGTGCAAAGATACAAACCACTCTCACTATTCATAAAACTGAGTCCAAACAGTTTTGTTTGTTTCAGAAGGAATTATGAGTTCACTTATGTTCTTGCTGAGATCAAGGAGGCTTTTTTGGCATTGGCTGGAGTGAGATCATGACTGAAGACTACACAGCATTTTGAAATCGTCTCCCATTGTCCATTTCTCTTCAAGATTCTCTTCTCTTTGGGAGGCGACCTAAAGCTACCTGCTGAGTGGCAAGAGGTCTTTATTTACAACAAATGCTTTCCAGAAGTCTCAAGTTTTACAGAGCACTTCATTTTCCTATTAGTTTTCACCGCAGAAGGAATCAATCCCCCAAATGTAGCACTGGCAAATCATAAAGGCGCCACTTTGTAGTCAGTTAGCTGCACCATTGCCATCACTTGCTTAAAATGTGATGACTGATTGCAATTTACTCCATGAAGAGAGAAATGGGGCTTGCTGCCTCCCCTTCTAAATAAAATTCAGCAAACTCAAAACGCCAACTGTTGATTAGCCAAGGTATTGTGATTTCAATTCACAGACTATGATGAAAGTGTCTCCTTACATTAAATGTCCTATCTCTGATTAAAACACTGACATCTGCTTGAATTGCAAGTGTTGTCATTGCCTGTGTCTATTTTCCCAATGATTTTAGAGCCTTGTTGCTGTTTTACAATTTTAAAGTTAAAAATAAGTAACACGTAAAGTAGAGGCACTGCTGGTCCCAACATACCAATGTTATTTCAACCAAAATTCAAATAAACCAAAATACCACTTTAAAACAAAAGCTGAATTGGTCAGACTTCTAATCAGAAAACTCCACAACCTTGGAGAAATCCAGACCAGTGTGGGATCTCTTGCACTCCCTTTTGTAATGAGCTGAGCCCTTCTCTGATGTAAAGCTAATCCAGCTCAATCCATCGTGGGCTCACATTCCAAATTATGCTTCTTGCTGGGCTTGTTTGTGTCTAAATGTTATTTTTTACAAGTAAGGTTTCCCCTCCGCCTTTTCACAAGCTTCCCTCCCACTCTCTTGTCAAACTCCCTGCCCTTGGCTTCCCCTTTCTAAATCACTCTTCCTTCCCATTTGATTTCCAAATTAGTCATCACTCTCTCCCTCTCTCCTCTCTATCCCACTTTTCCGCACTTCATTGTGTTTCCTTCCCCTGTCAAAGACCTCTTAGTCACAAGTTTCCCCCTTCCTCACCTCTTCCATCATTGTTACTTACATGACAGCAGCAGCTCATTGCATTTTCTTTTAAACTATTTTCACAGTTAGGTCTTTACATTCATCTGTAAGTATACCCTTTTAAATAACATCCATAATACACTAGTGGATGTTCACCACTAGTAGAGGTACTAGTTTTAGAGGAACAGGTAACAAAAGCCTTGATTACGATCAGTAGAAAGAAGGTAGGGTTAGAAGCAGCTCTCATGCTGAGTTATTGCAGTTTTAAGAGAAGCAATGCTAGTTTTGTATAGGTATCAGCCAAATAATGTAAATGTATCCACTTTTCTTTTGAAGCTATGGATATTCTTGCCATGCCTGCTGTGGCTGTGGTGGAAAGTTGCATCCATCCATTTTCACAAATAAATACGTGGTCTTCCTGAGAACTCTTCAGTTTGAAAAGCCACTTGACCCGAGGAAGAGTTTTACCTCATTAAACAGCTTCATTTAAGGGAGTGAACTATCCTGAGGAGAATTCATCTTTCGAAGGTGGCATAACACGGGTGAGAGATTCAGGAGAGAGTGGAGGAAAACTTCATCAGAGACAGAGGAATCCACAGGAGAGAACTGGACTACGGAGGGACTAAGGGCTTAAAAAGTTGCAAACATGATAGGCTACAAAAACAAGAGAGAAAATGAAACAACAGTCTTAGGTTTATGTGGCTGAAGAAAGGAAAGTAAAAAGAATCTCAGATTGCTACACAGATGCTAATTGAGCTTTACAGCATCTCTAGGAGCTCTGGCAGATGTGGTTCTACTTTTACAGGAAAAAAACCAAAATATTGAGAAATGAAACTGCACTGTCAGAGTGCAGACAGGATCCTGTTTGGAAGCCAGCATGAGACATGATTTTGGTCAGTTCCTAGTTTGCATCATTAAAGCAAGAATCAAAATAATAGCAATTTCATGCAGTTATAAATGTAATTTCATTGCTTCCTCTCCTCTTCTTTAATCACAGAGGCTATGCTGTTTCTGATCAGAGCACGGCACCCCTGGACACTTCTGCAGGGCCAGGAGCCCTTCAGTCTTTGCAGAAAATTGTATCCTGATGGTGGCCACATTCTCATTAGTTTAAAATGAAGACTAAAACCAGGGGAGTGAGGCTGATACAGAACCAGTGTAGTGAGATCAGCATGATGCAATTTGTCTCTGAGGTAAAATTCATCAGTTCAGCCATTCCCAGAAAACCATTAAGACTATAAATAAGACTCCAAAGACCAATAAAAGAAGCATGAGGGAAGGGAAAGATATTGCCATATTTACAATATCCATACACGCATACACATTTATGATCATTATTTTGGAATTAGGTAAATAATAAGCATCAATTTTGCCAAGTACCATTTAGTGCTTGTACTTGGACTTGTCTGTAGACCTCACAGGAGAAACAGGTCTTGGCAAGACACTTAGAGAGGAAAAGAATAATAGATTTACAAGTCTTTAAAACCACTAAAGCATGCTACTAAATGCATTATTATAGGTACTGCATACTGACTAATTGAGCTCTGCAATAGCCATCAGATTCAGTGGAGAGACCTCTCTGCCTGCTTGCTAGGATTAAGTTTGCCTAGTAGTAAGATTTATGTGAGACTACAATGCTACAGATACCAGAACAAGTTTTGCTCATGTCACACGTGCAAGTCTTCAGTGTCATCCCAGAGTGCCACTGATGTGTGCTCCACCTGTAGCTACCTGCAATCTCTTGGCGTAACTTAAGTTCTTACTGTAGTTCAAACGACAGCTGTAGGGCCCCTTTGCAAATGGTACCAGCATGTGTCTAAACACATGTTCTCCAAGTTGGGTGACAGTGCTTTTTTTGCATAGAGTGCTGCCCAAATTTTCCTTGGGAAGATGAACTGCTAGGTCAGTACAAACAACCCCTGTCTACAAAGTGAAGTTCTGGGCAACAGAAAAGCCTAGATGAAAAATCCTGTCAACACATAAGCATTGCTCTTGAGTCACAAGCATTTATTCACCTGCTGGGAGGCGTATGGGATCCTGCTCGACTTTAGAAATGGTTTGTACTAACCTGCCAAAAGGCAGGTAAGTACAGTATTTCACCCAAACCAACAAATCTCATGTCCCTGGAGAGAAAAGGCTGTTTATTCTATTATACCCAACATTCAGTATTGCAACACTCAACATACACGTTGCTAATACATAAACTGTATTGTTTCAACTGTATCCTCCTCATTCCCCACTACTCCCTGTGTTGCTATCAGCTTGCTTAATTTACTGTAAGATATAAATTCCTTACTATCATCAGTTACTTTTTAGGTACGATAAACACTTGTAAAGCTAAGCAGTAAGAAACATGGTGATACTATTACAATAAGAACGGGATGAAACAAACACCTGATAATTATGAGAGATACTGGGGTATGTTTGCACAACTTGGGTGTATTTTTAGGACACGGTCTGTCTTAGTGACAGAACATACAAGATGGAAGGAGTTCCCAAGTGTTACACTAAGTTCTTTTGTTGGCTTTCCAAATATTCTGGACTAAATTCTCCCTTGCAGTCCTTCCTATAAAACAGAGGGATGTATTTTTCCATCCCATGGGGGTGTCATGAGAATTACTCATCTGGTATGTAGATAATACCCAGCAAACAAAAACGCTGCTCATCACTGTTGGTATTACCTGTTCTTCACAGCTTCTGTGACACGATGGCTGACTACAGCCCAGTGGGTGTATCACCACTTGTCACGGGGACCGCCTAGATATTTTTGGACTCTGATCAAATAATCAGAGAACAAATAATTCCTGTTTTTTTGTGTTCAACTGCAGCTTACATAGCACGGTTTAAACAGAAAAATGTGTTGTGTGCCTCCCGTAGCCTCACCGGAGCTGAAAGCATGCTGAAAAGAACTGGCTTGATGTGCAACTTCTGTCAAGCGGTGCTGACAGAAACAAGGGTTTGGCTTTAAAACCAGCAATATAGGGAAAGTGAGTGCCTTTGCTAGGTATCCTTCCTTGTTTGCAAATACTTGGTCTGCAATTAAAACAAGGAAAGACTTTATTGTTGGCTGAGGAAAACACAGTAACATAAGTAAATAAGTGAAATATCCACACCCATCATATCTCTGGCAGCGGTTCTTTAGCTCACTTCCCTACCAAGTGGTGCCAAAGTCCAAGGAGCTAACATCTCTTTAACTCTTTGTCTCCTTTTTCCCCCTGCAATGCTATTAATGGTCAATGTATGTTCAGGACGAACTTGGCTGACGTGTCTCCAGCCCCTATAGGAAGTGCTATCTGATCTGGTCCACCTACCCCGGCAATAGCAATTTATTTTTATTGCAGTCATGAGGCATCCCCCACCCCCAGCTTTAATCCCAACTTCCACAAGTTCAGCGGAGAGCCAGCAGGAAATACCTCCATCTCGCTGTAAAACTGCCTCTGTGCCACAGCTTCGGAGCAGGCTCCTGCCATGCAGTGACTTGTTCAACGAACGCTTTAGTAGACCAGCAGCACCTCAGCTCCTCGGACAGGGCTCTTGTCATAACAAGGGTGTACCCCACGGGTGTAATGGGGATGGAACCCTTTCCTTGTCCTCGTCTTCTCAGTTTAATCCTATCTTCTACCCATCACAAGCTCACTCATACTTTTAGTAGTTCCTAGTAACATTTCTTAGCGAGTTTCTGCCTAAAAAGCTTTTAGAATTATTCTCTGCACATTTCTTCATTCACCAAGAGCTTGCAGGAGGGTTTCTTCCTTCAAAGGCCGTTGCCCAAGTTGGTGGGTCCCCTTCCCAGACTCACCAACAGAAATCAGGCTCTTGCCAGCCCCACATCCCATCTGCTCTGCCTCTTCACTCTCGTGGGGCAGGAGTCACTGTCCTCTCCAGCTTCACACCAGTCAGTATACACATAATTGAGCGGCTTTGAGCAATGTGCTGGGCTTTTGTTTAATCAAATTGCATATTTCATCTTTATGGGTATATAAGACTGTTGATCTGTTATATCAGCTGCTGAAAAGGCCAGTTTAAGAAAATGTATCATACAGATGCTTGTTACAGCAAAGCCCAGCTGAGGGTGTTCTGTTGGTCACTGAACTGAGGCGGCAGATACTGGAGCCGTTTCCCTCCCTGGAGCTCCACCAGCTGCAGCACTGTGGAGTTTCGGAGAACACTCAACATCACCCATCGCCAGTGACCTTTGGGAACAGCGCTGCCTTCCTCCCCTTTCACCCGACCACTGGAGAAGGACCAACTGCAGTTACAGGTTGATTTACAGACGGTGTTTAACCCCCCATGGCAGCTGAACACAGCACCGCATCCCTCACGCCTTTTGAGAGGAGAACTGCCACCGCACGCTGCCGGGTGGCTGTCATTTTCCACCCTGCCTC
>NW_009937775.1:59008-59208 GCF_000696875.1 Nestor notabilis
ATGTCGCGTTTTCAGCCGTCGAAGCATGAGGTGCCTGTGTTCACACCTGGAGCTCTGCGCTCCCCGTGCGAGTGAAACACCAGGCAGGGAACCACCCCCCTTAATGAGGCCGCGTTCTCTAATGAGAAGCGTAATTGCCGCGGATAGGAGCCGGCGGGGCCGGCTGAGGGGAAACTGGGCTGGGGACTGCCTGTGGCGGG
>NW_009937776.1:0-12185 GCF_000696875.1 Nestor notabilis
TTGCCCACTTTCAATTTTCTATTTATTTTAATTAGGCTCATGGGCTTGATCACCAGGTGGGTTTTCCCCAAGCTTCCACAGCAATGCTTTCCATCAGCAGCAGACTTGCAAGGGAATTTTGTTAAGCTGCAGATAGGAGCCTAATGTTATCGGATCTGGAGTGCTTCATTGCTAAGTGTTTTTTATATCTGGTGAAATTGCCAGGAAGCATTATATATTTAATTATTGTTAAGCAAGCAGGCTCAAGACCCCCTGATCAGCAGGGTACGAGACCACATATGAGAGAAGAGGGATGTGGTGTTAACCAGGGGAATGATTTGTACCTCTGAAGTTAACCAAATGCTTGCACATCTCAGGGAAGTAGCTCTGCATCTTCCAACTGCCTTTTCTGTGGAAAATATAGTGTAGAGGAAAAAAAAAAAAGATAAGAGAAAAAAATCCTTGGATTAATTTCTGGAAAACCTCAGCACGTGTGAAGTTCACTACAAGCGGGGAAGATTGGCACACACCTTTTGGGTACTTTGTGTATGTTTTTTCTGGGCAGGTTCTTAGAGCATAAGCTTTTCCTATATCGAATGTGAAGTAGCATAAAATATGAGCTATTGGTGTGAAATGCAATTTTTGTAGCCTTTGCTTTGTGGTCATTTGCATATTCAGAATCTACCTTGGGTTTGCTAGCTTTTTTTTTTTCTTCTTCTTTTAAACCTACATTTACCTGATGAAGGGCTTAGTTTTCAGTGCACAAAATACACTTTTTTTTCTGCACTTGACTATAATCCTACCAGAAGAATTAACACTTAGAACAGAAAACCTTCTTTGGGTCCTACAGGGCATAGAACATCTCAGGTACTGGCTGCTGGTTTAATAAAATGATAGGATTTCCATTTACTTCAGGCTGGCTTAATGTATTGTTCTTGTAGTAAGACAGTCGGAATGACTCAGGAGCCAAAGAATACACTTTATAGACACAAATAATCGTAAATTCAGAATGTCACCTTTAGGCAGAGGCATTTTTATTATTGTTAGTGGAGCTGCTGACTAGGTTTGATGTTTTATTCTCTTGAGTACTAAATGTTCCAGAGTACCACAGCCCTATCTTTATCAGGCTTACAAGTAGGGAGCACAGCCAAACTTGCTTCCTATACTTCTCTATGATTGATAGCAGATGGCATGCTTTAAAATAAACCTATCTATTAGCAGTCCTCAGTGTTTTTACTCAAGGCATTTACAACTGTCTCAACTAGAAAACACATTTGCTCCATAAGCTAGTTTCAGTCTGCAACAGCTGTACAGGTGCAAATCTTTCATTAACTCTTAAACCTTGGTGAAATAAATGCTGCACTGTATTTTATTTTTAGTGGAGAGGTTGTTCTTCAGGAGAGTGGAGGATTGTATTCTCCCTTTGCATGTGGCAGAGGTTTATGTTAGTAAAATAAATTTTTTGGGTTTTTTTTTTTCCTCCTAGTCCACCATAAATTTTTAGGATGTGATATTGCCAGGTGATAAATGTGGCTGTTTGTAGGTTAATACTCTAAATGGTCGAATGGCAATACTGGAGGAACTGTAAGTTGGGGCTGGGATTCCTGGGGGATAGCAGCCAACTCCTTTCCCTGTAGCCCAGAGCAGCAGCACTGGCTATAGCCCAAGGGAGGGGAATCTGCATGTGTCCCCCACCTCTGCCTCACACTGCAGGTATTTTTCTCTCTGTTTTATTAGACAGATGCAGACACACACTCTCACATGCCCACACACATACACATATTCAACCTGATTTTGAACTCATTGCTGGCAGGATATCCCATTAAAAAATTGCTAAAATCTGCCCTACATTTCATTTGTTTTGCCTAGCTTTCTATGCAATTGTCATAAAGGATTTTAAAATTTACCCAGCAGTCCTTCCAATACAATGGATTCCTAAGCACCTCCCCAAATATTAGCAAACTATCAGCTAAGGCTTAAAATATTAGTAGAAAATCTTTAACATTAACATTTAGCATTAACATTAGAAAAGATCTTAAAATATTAGAGCCAGATAAAACAGTATTAAGAGCGGTATAGGAGTCATTAACCAGAATAACTGTCACTGACTAAATGGATGCTAAAACTTTAACATGCAAACCAGTGTAGATGATAGGAACTTCACAGAGACAAGAGGATCCTTTCATTTAAAAGGAAGTTGGAGAGGGGAAGGTTAGGGATTTGAAGCTGGTAAATAAAACAACACAGCAGGAAAAGTTACATAGACTGTGCCATCTTGTTAGTGGCAATCATGTTCTATGGTTTTTTTCTTAAGCTAAAAAGATAAAACAAGAAGATAGGCAATATTCTGTCACAAATAAATTGAAACTGGGGCATTTTTTTATATAATGCAAAAGAGCAGAATTAAAACACAAATGTGCTCTCAGTCCATGTAGGGTAATGGAAGTGTTAAAATGACTTAGCATGATGGACTGCAGCTCTCACACCGTTTTTATGACACCATGAGCAAAGTTGAAGGAACTTGAGGTTGATACCATGGAGGTGGGGTTACTGCAAACATGGGGAGCAGTGTTGCAGTGGGGCAGCTCCTGAGCAGCCTGGCTCTGAGGTGGCAGTGGGGATAAGCCACCATTATAGCTCATGTCAGATCGTCCCTGTAAGCACCTGGAGGATTTGGTGCTAAATGAAATGGGGCAGGGGTGGGAAATAAGGCCAGCTGTAGACATAAGAAGTTTAAGAGCATCAGTACTCACTTCTAGCTAATCTTTCTTGATGGCTCCTGTAAGCAGGCAAGGCTAGTCATTCCTGTTAATTATTCAAAGCCCCGCACCAGTTTCAGAGCTGAGTGGTATAAGAGGATGTGTAGTGTCCCCATTTCTCAGCCTGACTGGGGGAAAGGCATGAAAGGGGGTTTCCCCTTCCATCACTGAGTGACGCCTCATTTTTCATGTGGGAAATATGGGCCTGGGAGGGGCTGTAGCTGACCCCAGTCCTGGGCAACCCTGGCTCTGTGAAACTTCACCTCTTTCTGAAGGGTCTGATGAGCTGAATGCAGGAAAGGCTTCTGAAAAGTCATGTTCTATCTTAAAATGATGAGTATGATTACATATTTAGGGGACCAGGGCTGCGTTCTAACATGTAGATTAATAATCCAAAGTATACAGGGTTGCATTCATTAGTGCTTCATCAAAGGAGGAAACAGAGGGAAAGGCATGCATCCTAAGATCCTCATCATGCCACACATATCCTCAGGCTGCCCAGACACTATAGTTTCAATATTGTGTTTATTTTCTTTATTTAATGTTGACATAAAGGCACAGAATAGAAAAGGGGTGGCAGTGGGGTTCAGATATGTATTCTTTCTGTTGCTTGATGCCCCAAAGAGGTTGTCAAAGAATTTTAATACATCACACAGTATGATGCAAATGGTATCAAGAGAAATACAAAAATATTAATAGAAAAAGATATATTTTAATAGGGTCTCTTGGATCTGTCCAAGACAACCCTTGATACAGCATTGGTATTTGGAATAGGTGTCTGTGCCCAGTCTATATACTTGCCATTGTATCTTTTAGTTTCATTATAGCAAATACAATATATTTCATTATAGCTTTTGGAATTGCTGGTAGATTTTTTTCTTAGATTGACTTTTTGGTTGGTGTCCAGGACTGCTCATACCCACACAGACAGGTCCTGTATCTCGAAGGAGGAAGTCTAAAACACTTGTTAAATTGGCTACTCTGCTGTTTTTGGTCTGATGGCGTCATCAGGGAAGATGTACCTAGTCTATTCCCGATGTGATTAGGAGCTTTCTGAAGAAATAGAAGTAGCTTTGCATAAAATAGCTTCCACAATATTCAGAATCTGATGTGTCTGGTTGCCACTGACCTCACTGTTGCCATTTCCAGGAATGAAGGTGCACAGATGCCTAAATATCTACAGACGTTGGCCCATATGTTCCTCCTGAAAGGCAGGGAAACACTTTTTTATTTAAATGGGAGTCATGTTCACTCTCAAAGTTAAGCATATTCTTAAGCACTGTGTGAGCTGGGGACCAAAGAACACAGTTTACAATGATACCACAGGTTACTGCAAATTATGTAGGACCTTTATAGTAGTGGTTTCATTTAGTAAAAAAATAACAAAAATCCTTTTATTGCCCCTCCAAACCGTTTATTTATTAATGACCTAGAAAGATGTGATGTTATTATTAAGAAACAAACAAATTTTGCTTGGACACAATCCAGCAGACTCGGAACTTGTGTTGCTCTTTAATAACCCCTTTTTTTGAACTAAGGAGTAAGTCCTAGTCCCATCCCTGAGCTGGTAAGTGTTGGAGGGTAGCCAAGGGGGACAGGGAAGGGGAGGATGGAGAGAGGCTACACTTAATCCCCAGTAGATTTTGCCGTTCTGTGAATAAGATGGATTTCTAATGCTGGTCTCCATGCCATTCATAGCAGTGTTAGCAGTAATAAATTTGTGCCCCCTGCTTCCTTGCCAAAACTAAACTAAACTAAAATAAATCATATTTTAGGAAGCTAATTATACAGCCAAATAACTGAAAGGTATTGAAAAAGGCTTGTATGCCTAACATTAAATGAATTTACATTGGCAGTAAGGAACACACACACTAAAAATACAGTAACATAGCAAAACTGTAAGCAATGGAATGTAAACAAAAACGTAATACCAAGCATACGGAATGGTGTTCAGACTTATTACAGGACTGACACCCTGTGCATCCATTGTACATAAACTTTCACAATGCAAATCTGTTCTGAATGAAATTTGCTGTTTTATCATTTTATTGTACTTCTTGGACAACTAAAATGTCAGCATACATTCCCCCTCAGCTGTGTTGCCAAAGGTGTGTATGTATAAGTCCCTCCATTGTTCCCTCTGCTTTCAGGGGAGAACAGCTTTAGGCTGAAAACTCAGGTACTACCTAAACAGAAGCAACACATTAAGAAATGAGGGAAAAGCAAAAATACAACTTTGGAAGTGGATTTTAAAAGTTTCCTGATGGATCAGCATCCTTGAGATTAAACATTCCCATATGAAAGTTGACATTTTAAAATGTAAGTCTTATGAAAGATAAGAAGGAAATGGTGAGAAAAGAAACCTTAAATATTTTGAAGCATGACTTCCTGTATTATGTGGCAGTTGGCAAAACTTTCAGGGGAAAGATGCATGCCTCAAAATCCACACGGTGTGGTGCACGCATTTGCCTAAAAGTTTCCTCCTGTTGCTTACTAGTTTCATGTTCAAAATCTTCCACACCTTTGGAGTAGAGATTCAGTATCTCTTCAACATTGCTTTTAATCTCACAGACAGATGTTTTAGATCAATTGCTCAAAATGGAACAGTTTAGCATTCAGAAAACACTGTCAGAAAAGATTTGTTGTAAGGAAGACGAAACCGTGAAATAAAATTGAACTTTTATCCCCATTTGGATGGGAACTGAGCTTGGCTGGGAATCCCAAGGGGATGAACACAGTGGCCTATCATGTGTTGAAAAAACAAATAGATGACAGTACTCTGCAGTAATCAAGCAAACACTGCTTCTGAGAAATAGTGTGATCACTATTGTTCAGTGCTGCAGGACCTAAAAAAGGATAATTATTGAAGAAAGGAAGGTGGCCTTGTGACTGGGGTGAGGGAAGATGGGACAAAGCCGCTGCCAATGGCGCTGAGCTGTGCCAGGTCTGGATAGCCCATGGTGTTCTTGTGGTAAAGGTGTGACATACACGTCTTAACAGAGCAGCTGGACTTTATTTTCCAGCGTTGTTCAGAATCAAGAATGATTAATACACTAGTGCTGGTGGGTGTCTGTATTTCCTAACTGCAAGAGCTCTTTTAATGGTACATGTTCTTTTTATTTCTGAAAAGCCGATGCAAATAAGGCAATGTTGCTTATGGTAATACCCGTGAATGAGCTCCAAGCATCCAACTGGTAAACCAGAGGTGGCTGTTTAAGGTGCCCAGGGGGTAAAACCCAAACCTCCCAGCCCAACTCAGTATCTTTCTGCCTCTCCCTAGATATTTTACAACAGAAGTGTTAAAATGTACCTTTTTCCCAGAAGGCTTTATTTTGTTTTGTGTACCATGGTGGCCTGTTCATATGCTGTGCTGGAGTTCTGCTTAGCAGCATCTTTTGGTCTAGCCATATTGCAACACCATATCTGCTTTGAAATGGCAAATGTTCCTACCAAGGACCGTGCCTTTGCACCACTTCCACTCCTTTGTCTTGCTCATCTGTGCTTAGGCATGCCACATACTTTTTGCTTGCCTTGTACTTTGTTTTGCGAGGTTTAGCAGAGCAGTGCCTTCGCCTGCTTGTCTCCTTCCGTATCCTCCATGCTGGATGAGTTTGCATTGTGTGGTGTTTTCCTCTTCATTTATTGCAAACAAATCTGGTCTCTGCCATTTGTTTACTCTTATACTCTGTCTTTATGCCTTGGTATGCATTTTTAATTAGATGTGCTTCAGTTCTTTCACTGCTTGTTAACACTTTCTTATGGTAAATACAGTCTCTACCAGCCCTGTGAGCATTCTCTGTGCTTAGGAAATTAGGATTTGTTTCTTCTGCCCGTGATCATCATTTGATACAGAGACTTACTGCCTAGCTGGCCTGCCTGCTGGGTCCCTACACTTTCATTGTGGACTTTTAAGGTTGTTCCCCTTCACATCTGTGATAATCCAAGTGCACTTATTCAGTTTACAAGTATTCTGCATACAGAGAAATAGTGTTCTGGTTATGTGTCTGGGCTGTTTCCGGTCTTCAGAGGCTCCAGTTTGGATGCTTGACATGGAGAAGTCCTGGACAAAGCCCACAGTGTGTGCAGATCAACTGCCTGCATTATGAAAAGTTCTGCACATGCAGAGTGGGTCCCAGTGATCAGGAATGCGCCGAGTTAGCCGTGAATGTGCTGGCCATCAGTCCCATGAATGGAGAATGGATGTTTCTGGGGGAAAATACTGGAGTACTAAACACATGACAGCTTTCAAGAAAAGCATCTTTCCTGAGTGCCAGTATTGTTTGAAGATGAAACTACTCTTTTTTCCTTTTTCTTTTTTTCTTTTTTGCCTTTAAATAGTGTGATCTCATTTGTGCTTCTACTGTTTTCTCCTGCCTTTACATCTGACTCATGCCACAGGCAAAGGACTTCACCCTTTCAAGCTCCCTTCTATGCCATCAGCTTCCTGGAGATAATCTGGGAACCGGAGTGGGAAAACGACCTCACTACACCCTTTCCTTCCAGTTTTCCCATCCTGCTGTAGCACTTGCCTTGTACTTACTCTCCTGTGCTACCAGAACATGTATGTTCTCCAGATTTCATACACTATGAGGGACTGCAAGGCTCTTTCCACCTCAGTCTTCCATGACCCCGCACTCTGGCTGGGGGCAAGGTTGCCAAAGGTCACTAACCACTTCAGCATGCAGAGAGATCAATATCTGCTGAAGCCAGTGCCTAGATTTGCTCCCACTCCTTTGCCAGTGCTATATTTCCGTGAGGAGACAAGAAACTTTTATCTTGCCTTCCAAGAAGAAGGGGGAGAAAAAAAAAAAAGGAAGAAGTCTCGTCTCTACACTTACTCCACCAGGCGGGCATTGTGTTTGGCCTCTGCTCCACTTTTTGTTATAAATTTGCATGGTGTGATGTTTGCTTTGGCCAGTGTGGCAGTGGGGTAGCGGCTGACATGCCAGCACTGTGGCCGGCTCCTTCACCATAGGGCGGGTCAGGACAGGGTCCTCCCAGCACCCAGCCACATGTGGAGTGGAGATGCTTGGTCTCTGGGAGATTTCAGGGGAGATGAGGCACTCCCCTTGAGGATTTGCAGTGCTGGGATGCTGAGGGCTGTGTTTTGCGCTCAAATGGGCAGTATTTCAGGGCGTGCTGGTGGCAGGAGCAGAGTGCTCACACTGAGCCTGCGAAAAAGCATCACTCCATGGAGCAACTTCACATTGGCAGGGAGATGAAGTGTGCAGACTAATAGGTCATTTCCACTTTAATTTCTACTCTAAAATGACTCTTTGTTACTGTTCTCAGACTCGGCGCCAACCGTCACTTACTCCACACACCAGATCTTTCTTTCTTTTCTGCCCTTCGCTTCGAAGAGAAGCCTTTAAAGCAAACAAACACAAAACTGTGAGAAACCAAGGGAAGATACGGACTGGCCTACTCAGTGCTGGAATGTAGAAACTATGAAGACATTTTTTCATTACCAATGCTGGAAAGCACAGTCACTGAGTGGGCTGGAATACAATTTATACTACATGCAGGAGTTGAAAAAAAAATAAAAAACCCTGTAAAAATGGGTGTAACCCTGGGATGTGGTACAACTGGCCTTTCAGCCCCCAGTTGAGATTGTCCATCCCAGGGGGAAACTGTGGTTTGGAATAAGAACATGCATTTAATTTCACTCAGAGAACTTATTGGAATTGGCACTTCAAGAAAGAGTCTGAAGTATATTTTTTGTCATGATTAGTGGCCCCCTCACTACTACATTTGATTATGTTGGAAGTGGAAAAGTTAAATTCTTATAAAATGATGATTTACAATCCATGATTATCCAGGTAGGGTGCATCGACTGAGCCAGCTTGGTCATCGGACTCCAATCTCATCCTAGTTCATTAGTGTGAGAAAATAAAACTAAAATGTAAAAAAGCTGAAACACAGGCTCTGATTGCTCAGGGAATTTTCTTAGTCATATGTTATCTTTCTTAGTAGCTTCAGTTATTTTGTCTCCACTAAAACCCAAAGCAAAATATTGCCCTGATACTTTCCACTTGATTTTGGATCTGCAGCAGCCAAAATTTATTTTTATCTCATGTTGTCTTTTCCCCTATGGTTATGCAAATCCTTGGAATATAGGGGGCAAGGGGAAGAGCTAATTTTAAAACAAGTAAATTCCAGTGGGAGGTTTCTTCAGTCACTCTGAGCAGGACTATCCTGGGTGCTGCTGTAGAGATATGGCTACCTCCAAATAGCCCAGAGGTAGATGCCAAGTGGGGGGGTTGAATATTTTCCTTGTAGACACGTAACTTGGCTCACAGGATTGAAGTCTCTTGCTTTAACACTCTGCTAAGCTACTCCAAAGCACAAAGCTGTGTCTTAGGAAACACACATTAAGGAAATGTATCTCCATACAATCAGTCACCAAATAAAACCTCAGTGTGCAAAGGGTTTGGTGGTGGCTGAAGGGTGGGGCTCATGAGAAATATCTTAGAGAAAATATAGGGCATTAGCCTTTCATTGCTTCTCCCAGCAATCTTTTGCTGGTTTAGTTAGCACTTGCTGTATTTTGATACCTTTTTTTTTCTTTTTCATTCTCCCTTTTTCATTCTCCCTCTTTTCCCTGACCAGGAAATCATTTAGAGAGAGTAAATTCTATTCTTTGTCAAATTTATCTAGTTTCTCACCTCTGCCTTCACCTGTCCCCTAATACATCAACTTTTTCTAAACCTGTGCTTAACTCTCATGCTCAGTAGTAGATACTCAGTGGATTCCTAGGCTCAAAAAACATCACGAATAACACTAGAATGTGCTTTGTGAGCAAACACGAGTGCACCTGTGTGTGTGCGTAAGATCTGTAGCTACAGGCTGCTCTGTATATTTTACAAAAAAAGTTGAAGATAATCAGAGTATATGGCATGTGTAACAGCTTCCTACCAGTGCTATACTCTTTTTCAGTGTGCTGGGTTAGTCGATGCAATTTGTGGTCAATGTCTGGAATCACATTCAGCTCCTGTTTGCTCTTCCTTTGAGTACCATTTCAATGCTCATTACTGTAACAAATTAACCATAGTCACTAATCTTCTGTGGGGCCTAAAATTTCTGTATACGGCAAAACACATAAGCCTCTCTCTCCATAATGTGTCAAGGGGCTGTAAGTGCATCTTTAAATGCTGCTTAGACTAGGATGAGTTTAAATATCCATTAGGCTTTTCTCTGTTTTGGGGATATAAAAATGAAGATATGAAAATTTGTGAAAATAAAGTTATTTAGGTGCAAGGTCCCAGGTTTGGAAAACTTGACCCATAAAATACATGTAGTAAGGATACTTGTGATTGTACAAGATAACAAAAATCACAAGTCATTTGGATTAATCTCTCAAGTTACTGCAGGGGCATATAGTCTTCACAGTCATGTAGCCTGTTGAAGCTGTGTATGAATTTATGTTCCACTCTTGCAACCTAATAAACCTACACAGTTTAAAATGCCTGACAAGGGCTGTAGGGTTTGGAGCATAAATTCTATCCCCTCCTTCCATGAAGCACAATATGCATGCCTGACCCTACTTGGAAAGAGCAGAGTACATCCCATGTCAGTCTTCAAATGAACTACACATCTGAATGCCAAAATAAATAGAATAAATTATTTGCTTCAAATATGCATTCAAATGATCTCAACCTAGACACTCTTTTTCAAATGTTCAGTTCATTTCTGAATTCTCTGGATGTAAAGTTTTTGTTCAAACTTTTGGACTCCTTGTGATCTGGCTAGAAATTAGAACACATCAAGCCTTGTACGTAATCAGAAAATGCCGTGTGAAAATAAGGACTACTGCGAGCAGCGTCTTTGTTAAATTCCAGCTAGACCAAACTCGTTCCTTGCTGCTCAAGCACTGAGCTCACTGGTCTTATGACTATGTGTGCAGTCTGAATTGATTTCTGAGCCCAGCTAAGGATCCTCTTCTAGTTGGCAGAAAGTTTGCAGTTTAAAATTACATACTGACTCTGGTGTAGAGACACAAGAAATTATAGAGCAGACACTGTCCAGGACAACATATAATTTAAAATGTACTAAAGAATGTATACCACATGGCAAAGTAAGTGAAGTGCTTCTTCAAATATAAGTGTTTTGCATAGAAAGGCTGCAATTATCCACTCCTAGGGAAATGTTTGCATTCATTCTAAATCAATATTTACTATTCATCTCTTGTGTTCAACAAAACAAGGATTTAACATTTTTTTGTTTTAATGAGGTACTAAGACTACAATAATACTACAATGTAATTGTCTTGATACAAAATATCACTAAATTGTGTTGCTATTTTGGGAGCAAACAGTTTTTAAAAGGAGGGGTATCCCTGTTTCTGAAATGTTACTGCAGTAACACACAATTCAAACTCAGCCAAGCAGGGAGACTCACTAGTTTCAAAGAAATGTTAAGCCGTCTCTCTGTAAGGCCCTTAACTAGGATCATTCGTGTGAGTCCTCTGTCTCCCCCCTGAAAGTATCAACCTCTTTATAATGATTTCTTTTCAACTGGTGTCTCAACAACAACAACAATGCAATTTCTTCTGGTATTAAGCTTGTTTCCATCCCCCATTCCACCACCACCCCACTCTCCACCCCTCCTTCCCAGTGTCTTTCAGCTAGGCAGGAGGAGCCAAGAGCCGGTGGTAATTAGGCTGCACAGTGGTTCAAACCTGTGTTGATGCAACCGAGTCACCTGAATTTTGTCTTCCTGGGAAAACTGGGGAGGTAGGGGAGGAGGTGGGGATATTTCAGGGTGATAGCAGAGCTCTGTCATTTATCTTTTTCAAGGAACTAATCTACCTTTAAAAAATTCAATCTGATACTTGGGGAGGGCATAGCGAAGTAAAAATTCCTAAAACCACATAGGGAAGATGAGTCCTTCCTGCAGCACGATCCTGATGAAACAAGAGCATCTGAGAAATTTCAGACCCATTGGGAGGAATGGCACTTTTAACTGCAGCCTGTGCCACTGCTATACTATGGTTAGGAGGATGTCCTTGCACCAGGGATCCTTCTATTTGGTTTTACCTGGCATGTCTTAAAAGGTATTTCTCAAACTTCAAAAAATAAAAACCAAACCACAATTCAAACCCAGGAAGCATGGATTTTTGGCACTAATGTGGCTCCATGTGAATCAAATCAGATAACTGGAAACACTTTAGTTGGAAAATCCCTTAAAATCCTTTTTTAATCTTTATTTTTTGTTCTTACATGCTGCCCATCATATTCCAGGCTCTGACCCACCCTTCCCTATACTAACTGCTTCCATTTCTACTGCTAAAATTCATGGTGCAAACATAGGCTCTTGCGTGAATTTCAATCTCATAGTCAAGCAGATAGTCCTGTACTTTTTCCTGTGAGTCTGAAGTCATTCTTATTCTCCTAGAAAATCATGCACATAAATAGAGCAAATAGCCCTGAGAGAAAAGCAGTTTCTTTC
>NW_009937776.1:12216-28973 GCF_000696875.1 Nestor notabilis
TTATTGTAACTGGTGTTTTAATTCTCCAGATATCACTCTTGGTGTGCTGGGTAACAAAAGGCTGTATAGTGCCTAATCATTCAGCAGCGATCCAGGAAAAAAGCAGAAGGTTAAGAGCAAGTTCCTAAAGTCTGTAAAATCAATGGGACACTAGAAAAGGAACTGAAGTGTACCAGAAGGGACCTCTTGAGGGTCATTAAAAAAACCAGAAACTGATTATGAACAGAGCTTTTACCCGAAGAACTGGAGGGGGCCAGCAAAACTATTCTGCTGCACTCCAGCTAAATGTCTAATAGTGGAGACATTTTCTACACAGCCCATAAAGGATAATGAGGATGGCTTTGATAGCTTTTTAAGAAAGTTGTTCTTGTCAGTGTTCACAAAAACATGATGTGAGCATGAACTCTTAGAACATACAGCCTATGGTGGTTGTGCATAGACAGTGAAAGGGAAGCTGGTAACCCAATACCCTGCATTTCACCCCTGTAGTATGCGCTATCGTGCATGAGAAAAATTGCATTGACCTAACAATATGATGCAAGCAGAAGTGGCAATGAAGCTTGGTGTTAGGCCTGCCGATTGGTATCTCACCTTACTGCAATGCAGGAGGTGTGGAGATTTGGCAATGTTGGGGAACTCTGCATATATCAGACTAGATTCATGTATCTCTCCCTTCAGAATAAATGAGAAATAATGTTTTGACCTAAAGATGATTGAAGTCGATCACCATCAGCAAAGTCTGGATTATAACCTAATAGTTTTCTGTTCAGTTTCTACAATGAGAAAGCAACCTGCTGAAAGAACAAAACATGGCAGTGGAAATTGGGGTGTTCTCCTCCTGTCTGACCCTGATCTTCTACTTTCGCTTTTTGGTGAGTCACAGCTTTGCTATGATTCATTTTCCCAAAGAGTAAAATTTGTGTATCTTACTGGGATACTCTAAGAATGATTTGTAAAAAAAGTTTGAAATGCCAATGGGATGGTGTTTTAGAAGTTCAGGGTGTTATTGGTCATCTTAAAAAGTAGGGAGCTGGTGCTGTTTTGCTTTTAGACTACAGAGCAGTTCTGTTGGGGAAAATATTGGATATCTTTCCCATAAAAATTAACTTTAAGTAAGTTCTTTGTATTTCAGAGGAAACAAACTTTTTCTCTTGAAAGAGACATTCACAGGGATGAATTTAATGTGAGTCAGTCTAAAAGTGGTAAAGCCAAATTGTGAAACTTTTGTGTCATTGCTCTGTGATTCCAGCTATCTTCAATGAATAGAAAAAATGCAGGAAATTCAGGTGGAAGGAATGCACAGAAATTGAAGGCAGAGAAAAATATTCATTGTGGCCTTGGCAAAGTTAGTTTTCTAAGCTGAAGTAGCTTTTAAGCAATTAGCATCTGCTGTGTGCAATTACAGAGTGACACGCAGCCCCAGATGGAGAGCTCCAAGAGCCAGTGACCATCTGGATTTTGGTTTTTATCAAGGGTACGCTCTGTTCTGGGTTTCACCTGGACTATGAGACATCCCTCCCTCTGCCCCACACTGCACAATCAACTCTGAGTCATTGGTGGGGAAAACAGAGAGACAATTCCTCTGTCAGATCCAAAGCTTTTTGAAGTCAACAGAAAGATTATTACTGAAGAAGTTAACCTCTGAATTGGTGTATTGCTCCCAGGTTTCCAGATTGAAGTGTTACTCAAAATCCACTTTTGAGCTGTAAGTGGCTTGATATGCAATAGTCTCTGTTGGGACATATGGCTTGGGAGTCTTAGCATCTGAAATTAAACATAGAAAATCAGCTCTTAAAAGGAGAATTTTGTCAACAAGCTTTTGTATTTTTTAAAAAATGCAATTCAGTTTTCCTTAGAACTGATAAGAGGTATCAGACCTAATCATAGAGTCTTAATTCTCTGTAGTTTTAGAAGTGAAACTATAGTTTGTAAAATTCGAAGAATAAGAATCAAAACCAACTGACAGTTTCTGACTACTCTGTATCTAAAAATGGGCCAACCTCATTTAGTCTATTTTAAAAATGTGTATCCATACTGCTTGTATGCCAAGTTCAGCATGATGGAAATGAAAATGGTTGAGGTATAAACCCTTGGAAAACAGGGTTTATAATGGAAACAGTAATTGACTCTTAACTACCGCATCAAAAATACAATACTATAATACAAAGCCTAGCTCTTGGGATTCCAGCTCCACTTCTAACCTCAGGTTGGCAGACAAACACCCCACCACAAAGCTAACTAATGTTTATAGGTTTGGATTTTTTGGTTTTTTTTTTCTTTTGGGTTTTTTTTTTTTTTTTTTGCAAAATGAACATGGCAAATGAAAAAGAAAAGAAACAAAGCAAAGCTGGCCAGCAGTTCAAAAGTTCTCTCTTGTAAGATTTTAATATTTTTCCCAATCACTGGTTCTATCTTAACTCATAAGACTAAGAGGAGATGCCATACCTCTTCTCTGGGTGACTGTTCTATTTTGGCTGATTATTTTATTCAGCTTTTATTGTGAAGCTTACATCACAACCAAGGCTTCATCTCAGTTTTACAATAGTTATCTGTTCCTCCAAAGGTCAGAAATCTGAATGGAAAAGACAAAAAAGACCAATATCTTTACAGCTGTTACTTTCCCTTCTCTGTGTGACTGTAACAGAGAAGATAGACAAAATGGTCTGGAAATGGAGCAAAACAAATCTTCAATTGATCTCATTAAAAATGCTTACAAAAGACTTCACCTAGTCTGCACTGGGGTGCTACGTTTTCCTGCCAGTTACAGTTGTCATGACATCTTGTAATTTTGGCTTATATGGAAAGTACCAGTCCTATTTGAAATTCTCATTAAAAGTTGTGAAATGGCGAAGATGAAGAAGTTCACTGGGAAGAAGTACCACCCAGCCATGGTCAATAGATCCATGCATGGATGTGCGAAACAAAACTGAATACTATCACACCTGCTTGAGGCACTTTAAAAATTCTTACTTCTCTGTGCATTGGTAATTTATCAGGTTCATATTTTTGTAGGTATTGAAGAGAAGCAGTGGACAGAGTGGGAAAGTTTTCTGTCCATAAATAAGTTTAGTTCAACTACTCATTAAAACAAGAGTTGTAATTGCTTTGCTTTTCTTTAGGTATTGAAGATGATATGTAGCCTTAAGCCTTAGGTCTCAGCAAAGATGCACCTCTAGGTCTGCTGTCATCGCTTGTTGCACTCAGCTCATAGCAGTAACTGTAACAGTAGTTGCGATCATACCAGCCAGGTGCACGGGCTGAGCAACTCAAAGCCCTGTTGATGATCACTATTAGCCATGTATGTGTATTCAAAACAGAGAAAATAAATAGATCATGTATATTGCAGTAGTATAACTTACCTATTCTTAGGCAAGTTTCCCAGTAATGGCCCCACTGGCACTTTTTTTCCCTATCTTTCACCATTGAACACCTTTAATTGCAAACTATCCTGTTGATGTTAGTGTAAAGAGGATCTGGGACCTAACACAGAACATTGTTGTTACAACTCTTTTTCCTGAAAAGGAGACAATTTACCTTTATTGGCATCCATGTCTTTACTCAAAAACACCTCCCTTTGAAAATGATTGGGAAATTGCCAGTGCAAATACCAAATAAAGACTCCAAGAATTGGCCCTTTATGATTTATACTTTAAAATATATAAGCTATGTATTTCTATTTGGATTTTGAAAAACAAGCCAGGAAAAAAGTGACAATAGCTTGGTAAAAAGTGTATACAGTTGTGGAATTTTAGTAGAGTCTTTGGCAAAGGATCAAATGATAAGGCTCAACTCTATAGGGATATTAACATTTTTAAAGCAATCAATTTGAAATAAATCTGAGAATGTATGTTTAAATTATGAAAATACCACCAAACCAACCAAAAAACAAAACCAGCATGAATATGCAATTTGTAGCTGACTGCTCCGTGTTATTTTGGGCACTTGTCCTGCTTTAGTACAATTTTTGAGGAGAAAAAACCTGAATGGGGCACAAGCTATGTTTCAACTTCTATTTTAGGTGGCTTGCAGTCATGGATATCCCTATTTTTCTTATCATTTTCCTTTAATCTGTATTTTTAAGAGTATTATCCAACTTGGCTTGGCATGGTTCAAGTGCACAATTGCAACCTTTTCCATGACCCAAAAGTCAGTGCCACTCTGTGGGTTGGCAGTTTGCAAATAAAACATAACCTTAATGAAGTGTGGAAGCTCCTGTTCTTTTCCTTCCTCAGGAGACATGCCTTAATCTCTGGCTCAGAGCCTTGTCAAATGCTGCAGTAAAGAACTGGCAAGCTCAATGCTGCTAATGGATTGAAATCTCCACCAGGTTGTTCATTTTTGGGGGCTTTTTTATTCCTTCTTTTTTTTTTTCCCCCCCCTAAATACTGCAGCAACTAAAGCATCACTCCAGTCCTCTGTCTTCTAGAATGATTGGCTGGGGACAGTGACAACTCTACAGTACATGTAAAAGAAATTTAAATTATGCCACTAAAAGTCACCAACGATTTGGTTGCTTATATAGGTCAATTATTAAGGGAAAAAAATAAAATTGAAACCAGGGGCTGATCTGTGTATTGGATATAAAACTGTGGTATTTATGTTTGCAACTCTTGTAACTTGTGACAGGTTCTTGAAGTCATAGGTATTTTGTCTCTTCTGTAGTAGAAGCTGCAACAATAAGCTAGTGAATCACATTTGAATAGC
Organism: Nestor notabilis; assembly: GCF_000696875.1. NCBI lineage: Eukaryota > Metazoa > Chordata > Aves > Psittaciformes > Psittacidae > Nestor > Nestor notabilis. The sequence continues at coordinate 16,921 of NW_009937776.1, forward strand.
TAAAAAATACTAAAACCCAGTACAGGAAATTATGACAGTCTCTTGGGGTTTTTTTCAGAATATGTTCAACTAATATTGAGATAAGAGTAGCTCTCACTAGTTCTGGCATAAATTGACAAAACTGCATTTTTTAAAGAACTTAGATTTTTTTAGATTTTTTTTTTCTTTCACACAAAGATGCTATGAAAGCTCAGGATATGTTTTCTAACAGCACTGGTTTTTATACAGCTGAAAAAAATCACTTGTTGGAATTCACCTCTTTACAAAGTGATTTTGAGAAGGGCCCAGATAACCAGTCAGGATACAAAAAGCTAAGCACATTTGCGGTGTGTTTTGCAATGAGCTGCACTGCAACTGGTTGACGTCCAGAGTTTGCAAACTTTTATATCAGGGGAAGAAAAGAAGGAGGGAGGGAGGAAGGAAAGGAGGAAAATAAGGAGGAAGAGAAGGAATAAGGGAAGGGAGGGAGGGAAATTATTCAATCACTCATGCTGGAATTTGCAGTGTTCCTTTAGTCTCTGTTAGCCTGGTTCTGTCAATGTCAATAACCCCGTGACATCCTGGGAGGAGGAGAAAACATGGCCTGATGAGTAGAGAAAGCAGTTCAGTGCTAAAATATTTTATTATCAAATAATATATGTGAGTTAGCTCTGTGTGTTCTGTGTCGTTGTGCTGGAGAGCTGTTGGTATGATTGTGCTTATTTGAAACACAGGGACTCCTTGAGAGAAAGTAGGTTACCCTCAATTCTGCTGGTGGATGGAAAGGAATTAAAAGGGACATTTTCATACTGCTGTTTATTTAGATCCATGATCTAGCATGTTACTGAAGGGGCCTTGATGTTGTTTATATACTGAGCAGATGGGAAGTCAGGTTCTTCCAGCAATGCTTTTGGCAGATCAAAATGATTGCATGCGGCATCTAAGCTGGTGCTCTTCATAGAGTTCCTGTGCATCTACGGGGACTACTGAAATACTGGAATGACTATTCTTGAAATATTTCACTCAGCAAGGAATTTATATGACCTGCCATGACCTCTTGTCTCATTATTTCTGCTCCTTAGAGAATTTCATTAGGGAAAGTGTGTGAATGGAGTCCATCCATGCACCACTGCACACAGATGGTCTAGAACCTCTGCAGCTTCTCAGCAGCTGCCTGTGCAGCAATTTACTGAAAAATACTTTTGAGCTGCTTGTTGAAAGAAGTGGTTGGCAATCTGTAAAGACAACAGGTAGATTTTGGAAGGGAAATAAGATATAGTATAGGGATTGACCAAGCTGTGAAGTGTTCTGTCAGTGATTTTCTGGAGGGGAGAAAAAAAAGGAATAAGTAGTGTTTGACTATCTTTTCTTAGGAAACTGAATTTCATATTAAACAATTGTGCTTCTAAAATGACTTGAAAGAAGAGTGAAAGGACACCAGAGTCTTCAGGAGTAAAAGGAAATTTATGGAGGAGCTCAGAGGCTGCACAGGAGCTGAAGCTCAGAGACAGGGTTAGCCAGAGCTGTCTGGAGTGGGAAGTCATGTGAAAAGGCATGAGTGGAGAAATTCAAACATATTTGTTAAAGTTTTGCAAGGATGGACTAAAGAAATTAAATTCCGTATGAAGAGGAAAGGACTTCAGGAGCTGTTGGAATGTGGCTGCATTGTTTTGCTGCTGGAGTTTGGATGAATGACTTTGGAACTTCAAGGTACAGTCTGTGGACCATGTATCAGTGAAAGGTATCACATAGTTTTTTTCCACTGCCTGCACAGACCTTGATTAGTGGTAAAGGCCAAAAGTGTCTAAGACATATATTAATGCAAGACCTCCAGTTGTAAATCAATATTTGAAATAAATTATTTTAACTGTTCATTATGGAAACTTCATTCTGAGAGTAATTGTAAGTCTACAAGTGAAAGTGAGATTTAAGCCCTGTGTTAATCTGCAGAGATATGGCAAGTAGCATACATACTTAATCAGTCACACGGTAGCTTCCATGCTTAAGATGGATCTTTCAGCTTCTTTGTTCTGAGAAATACAGTATATTCATTCATCGTGTTTATTCAAGTTAGGGCGTCTGAGGAGTAATGGCAACCTTACTCTGCAAAAGTATCTACAGCAGTTTAAAGAATGTACCTGCCAATATGAAGACCAGTAAATCTGGTGATGGCATGTTTGAAGAGAGTTCAGCAGCCCAGTTTTACGTTGTGTAAAACAACAGAGTTTGCAGCACAAGCTCCCATGACTACATTGTCCAAAACAACCAGCATCTGTAACTTTGCATTTCTTCATCTCGATAAACTTGTGTTGTGTTTCTGTTGCTAAATTTAAATTCTCATTGACTGCACTGGAAGTTTGGGCTGTATCAGAGTTACATTAGGGAGCACTGTGCTAACTGTTGCTACATTATTTTAGAAGTTAATTTTATTCTTGAGGAAAAGCAAAGTTTTATAATTATCACTACTTTTGCAGAGCAATGTGTTTACTTGATGACTTAGAGTTCCATACATCTCTTACTGAATTTCTTTACCTTTTATGAAGTATGGTTACTGATTGAGTAGCATATACATTGGCTGTAGGAATAGTTATTGGTTTTTACTGTTCTTTCATAGGTCCCATTACCAGTTTCTTTTGCACCTCCTCCTCTTCAGAATTAAAAAATAAAAATAACAATCATGATCTTTTTCTTCCTTCCAAGTAGGTAGGAGAAAATTGCTTGATTAGATTATAAGGTCTGTATATGTGTGTAAAGAATTTATTGTGGGAAATCTATACTAGAGCCAAAACGATTAATGGTAATTAATGTTCCCACATTTAATAACAAAATAATTAATAGTGAGCAGCCACTTACCATAAAGTGTTTCCTTGACATTTCTTACTAAAAATAAAAATTCTGAGCATGCCACATAGATTTGGGGAAAGAAGAAAAAGGAAGATTAGGTAAAGAAAATATCTCACTGTAATTTAAACCATTGTTTTTCTGACAGGTTTTTATGTTCCATCTGGAAGAAATAAACATATTAAATTTTTTATTAAAATATTTAGGCTTTGTGACAGTGTTGTTTTTTTTCCCCAGTGCAACAATAAATGTTTATTTCTTCTAGAAACTAAGAAGTTTGTCTATAAGGCTTTTACTGATGCTTAGCCAAAGGTATGAGTCTCTTAACCTAATAGATACAGCTCTTACGCACTTGCTTTCTCTTCTTCAGCACAAATTTTGATGTATAAGTAGAATTCCTATAGAGACCATGTCATCCACTTGTACTGATCATCTGCTTTCCTATCCTCTAAGGCACTGGCACCTTTGATTATTGTTTATGAAAGATGAAGCACATGATATCAATTAAAGAATAGCCCCAAAACAGAGAGTTAAACCACAACCACAGTAAATTTCCAAATAAATAACAAAGGCTTACAGCAAGATCTTCAGACATACGGGCTGGACACTGGATGTGGCCAGAGAAGGAGTTTAATGTGACCTAGCAAGCTCTTGCAAAATCCTCCTTCTGTTGCTTCTGCTATGCCTATCCCCTGTTGTGTTCAATTGGCATTGCTTTAAATATCACCTCCTACCCGTCAGCGCAGCGGGGGCAGTGTGTCTGGATGAAATGGTAGGAGACTGGTGTCAGATCAGAAAGGGGATTGCATCCATTTGGGAAAAAGTTCTTGGCCCAAGTGTCCACTACAGAGTGAAATTCCATCCTTTGAAGAAAAATAAAAAGCATGTAAAAGAAAAATACCGTCAGATGTCCATGTACTATTAACACAGAATAATTTATACTGAATTCTGCTTTTACTGTTTTGGTAGATCTGTATGTGCTCTGCCTATGATCTGGATGTGGCTAGGGTTTCTATGTCTGTGCTTCTGGCAAATGTGGTCAGTATTTAACCCAGACTGTATTTTTGTGCTTACCATCTGCTTAATTCTGAATGTCAGATCCACAACTGGCCTGCTAGTTATTTCTATTCAGCTATTTTGAACTCAGCCCTGTGCAGCAGATAGGAAAGGATGTACTGGTTATGTGAAAATGTCAGCTGAGCTGAATCTCCTCTTAAAAGCTAAAACTAAATCCTTCTTTGTGAAAATAAGAAAAGGGGATGATTCTTCTACATTTTTATTACATTATTTTCTCCAACTTTGTGCTTTCTTGGCTTTGCCGCAATTAGAAGGTAAAAAAAAAAAGAAAGAAATGTAATAGTAAAATCTGAGCTTGTAAGTTTTCAATCTGATTGGAATACCAGCTCAATGGGCATACCACACTAAACACATACAAAGCAATTTTCAGTAAGATTCTATGTTTTCAGGTGTGGCAAAACGTCAAAATGTGACTTAGCCTGGAAATGGTTAGATGAAGTGGGCTATTAGATCTCAGTCCTGACCATACCACCCTTCAAACCTTTCTTACACAGCCATGCTACTGAGATGCTTGTTTGAATATGTTTGGAGAGTCTAATAAGAAATAATTGGGATGTTTTTAATGACTCACTACAGCTTAGAAATCTGGACTTAATGATCGACTACAGGGAAAATTGCTTACTGTTGTTTCTTATAAGAGAAATTACTTAACATTCATAGTTCTGATTCAGACTTACAGTTTTGATGTCTCAAACAAATGTCAGCACCTTTACCAACAAATGCACTGACAAGTGGATTAGACAAGCAAGTGGGTTGGAGAAAGCATCTGCTTCCAGTCTTCTGGTGTACTTCGAGGACCTACATTTAGAGGTAGGAGAACTGCTGCAAGACAGGATGAATAGCTCAGAAAGGATATTTCTTTTGTGCCCATAACTTGGGTCATATTGGAGTGGAAATTGGACAGTCTAGCCTGGAACTCAAGAGGGTTTGCCCATCTGTTGGGGCAGCAGTTCTGCAGTCTTTGCAATATAAGTACAATCCCATAGAGATCAGAAGTGTTGTGTGGCTCCGGAATTTCCTTTGGATCAAAATATGGCCATTTTATGTTTTGGGAGGTTGGGGGAAAAGTGTGAGAAGGAGGGCTTGCCTTGGTGTGACCTGTCTCCTAAACTACAGTGCACTTGCAAAGTGTGGTCCCTGATGCAGGAGATTGAGGGTGAGAAGTGTTGCAGGATTAGAAAGAGGTTTTTCATTACTGATGCCTGAGTGGCTCCTTTGAAAAGAGTTCTGCATGTGCTCCCTCTTGCTAAAAGGTAGCTCTGCCTGACAGACCAGAGATGGAAGAAGGTGGGTGGAGATCAATCCCTTCATTTACCATGTTGGCTGCCCTTTGAGGAGGTCTTTTTCCTCACCCTCAGGCAATCCTTCTGCCTTGAAATGGTCAGTTAGGTGAAATATGCAGTAGAGGTGAGGAAACCTATGTTACACTCCAAAAGCAGTTATCCAAACCCTATCTGCCAGAGATTAAAATGTTATGTATGATTGTAAACCATTTGTTGTTTATAAATTCACAGTCCTCTTGGATGTCCCTGGGTGCCGGATTTTGCTTATGAATCTCTGAACTAGCTGAAGGAAATGTAAGATAAAATGTAGACAGACAGCTCCCTCTTGAATACATATCCACAGAGGCTCAGGAACACTTGTTATGCTAGCAAGGGTGTGGAGTAAATTATGCTCAAGAAATTTGCTCTAGATTCACCTACTTCAGATGATACGCTTTGTGTGCAGCATTAAAGCCCCTCCTCGGGGAGCTGCTGTCACCATGGTGCAGACAGGTGGATCTGGACATGCACGGTCTTGCAGAGTGGCAGAGAACCAGCAGATCAATATTTAATGTGAAGGCTGTTGCAACCCCTCACATGCATAATTTATTCCTGCTTTTGGATACAGATGGACCTAAATCAAGCCATGCATTCTGACTACAGGGGTATTAGAATTGGGTCCAATCATTTCAGATTGTCTTCACCTTCAAAATGGGGGCAATTTGAAAGCTAGTATTCAACCACTGCCCTCCTCTCTCCTTTGCACAGCACAGAAAGAAACACAGAAAGACCTTCGGGGAGGTCTTTGAAATTTGGGTCAAATTACACTGACTTTCTCCTGTTGAGGGCACATAACACTGTTTATATTTCAGAACAGAATTAGGGACCTAGAAAGAATTAAGCATTTCTGAGTTTAATTAAGTGCAGTAACAACATATGAGCAAACTCAGTCTCATAAAAGAGAACTTTGTTGTAAAAATTGACACAAAATAAAAACCTTTTGGGATTAAATAAAAAAAAAAAATCTGAAAAATGCATTATGGTAACCTAGCCACCCTGGCACATTTCAGTGAGTGAATATCTCTGCTTGAGAATTTTTTTTCCCTACTAAACGATTAAATACCGGTGATATGATAACATGCAATGGTAGCATAACAAGGTATGAGCAAGAGGGATTTGCCTTTGACTAGTTAAGAAATAAGCTTACTAATTCACAAATTTATTATAAGATTAGCCTTTAATACCTGATAATCACCTTCGTCAAGGAAAATTTCTTCTTTTCAAAAGGCAAATGAAATTTATAGATGGGTCTTGAGCCAGACTCGTGGGTGGTAGACAATGTTCATGAGAAGTCCAGCCTTTCTCTTTGAGCAAGGGAGAAGATAGATAGTGTTTTAACAGACTGGGTACAGCGTGCAGTGCAGCATAACACAGTAGAGAACAGAAACAAGACAGGCATGGAAAAACGTCAGATGCCTTAAGATTATTAATCTCTTTATAGAAAACAAGTTTGATATCTGTCAGACTGTTCACTAATTTTGATGGAGATGCTTTTAAGATCTTATGTTTGTATTTTAATGTGGCTAAAGACACAAGTAAAAACACATTCTTATAACATATACAGAGAAGTATTCCCATTTCAAAGGTGTTGTTGTCATATAGATATAAGAACATCAGTATTTGCTAGTGTCTTGTTATTATCTACTTTGCAATAGACCATCTGGACTTCAACTAAGAAAAGGCTCCCAATGTGTTAGGCTCATGCAAACATCTGGTGAAAAAAAGGCCTTTCTGCCCAAAGACTTTTAGCTCAAACTAATAAAAAAGGCAAAGTGTGGGAGAGAAAAAAAGAGGACAGAAGGGGAAAAAAAAAAAAAAGAGAAAACTTTCTACAGTCCCACAACTTTTTACTAACAGATGGAAATCTGTTTCCTGACTTTCAGCCTAGTCCCATTGCTAAGAGGATATTGCATAATTGTTGAGCACAAGTATATACCCAAGTCACTCATGCAACTGTACTGTGAACGGGTACAAGAGTAGCGTGAGCCCTGTCGTATGCCAGAGATTACTGTAAAGACAAATACCGATAAAAACATTTGCCGCATTGCTGTCATTAGCTCTCAGGTTCAAAAGCTATAGGTGAATAACAAGATTTTGTGCACAGATGTTGAATTTGATACAAAATTGTCCTCTCTGGATAGCAGGCAGTCACATCAGTTTGTTCTTATATTCCTCTATAGAAACTGGGTGGAACAATGATTTGAGAATCAGCAATCATATAAATTAAGACAGTAAAATAAACATTGTACTGTAAGATGCAACATTACTGAAGCTTCATTGCCAGTGGATTTGGGTAAATCATCTTCCTTCTGTCCCACCAGATACTAGCGTCTTCACTTTCTTGCATTACCTCCAGTCCCCTCCATATAACCTACAGACCATGCCTCAGTTTCACCTGAGTTGCTGTTTACACAAGAGACTGGGAGATCTACAGGCTCATACACGTGCCTTTTGGCCAAGGCCAAGGCAGCTTTTCCCACAGCAGGGGCACCCTTTTCAGTCCCCTACCTGTCGCCAGCTGCCAACGTTTGCAGAAGCTACAGGAATTTAATTATCTTCAGGGCTTGTATCTCTCTATTGAATTGTGTTGAAATAAGCCAATGAATATGCAAACAGTTAAGGGAGAAAATGTCTGGCAGATAGGGCCAATGTGTAAGCTTCATTTCTTCAGGACAGTTGTCCAAAAAATAGAACTCAGAAAACTGTGGGGTTTTGAAAAGTATAAAAGCATTTGAACTGTAACAATGATTGCCTGGTTATGGAACAAAAGAGAATAAATAATGGGATTAAGTAGAGAGGAAAGCAAAGGTCAGAGGTCAGTTCCCTTCTTGGATGATATGGAGAAAGAGATTAGAAGTTTCCATGATTGAGAATATAGCCTTCCCAGAATGAGATGGTAATTTCAAAGTCTAAACATTAGACAAAAGCTTGTTTATTCATTTCATTAAAGAGATGTCAGGCTTAGGGTTCTCATTCATTCACTTCCTATGGGTTTCTACACACTGGAGAAGAACATGGGAAACAAAGTCTGCCCTGGGGTCTCTGAGTATGGGACACCCAGTGCTGAAGGTCTTTGTGGTGCTGGGACCAGGCCAGGTTTGTCTTGGGACAAGTCACAGGCAAACAGCTCTGTAGAAATCCACACACTTCGTTATATCACAGAAGACAGAGAAGCAAATGGTTTCTCTTGTCTTTCAAGTGGCAGTTTCAAGGCTAAATGTGAGCGTTCTTCCTCAAAGACACAGGCAAGAGGTGTTTGAAAATTATTTGCAATGTTATAGAGCTTCCTGAATACAAGCCGGGCAAAAATACTAGGACCTGAACCAAAAGGAAATATCCTATAGCTTTAATGCCTTTAGCAATCAATCTTTTTCTATTTGGAAAAGTTTGTTTCTTTTTTTTTTTTTCACCTCTTAGCTTAGATAAAAAGATTAAAGTATGATAACAATGTAGTGGAACAGTCATGTTTAGCCAGGTGACAACTTAGCATTTTAGATATCCTGGTACTGGCCTTCAAGCAAACATGGGTTTGTATGTGTGAGTTATACCTACAATCATGCATGTAAGTACACCCTCTTTCTCTTTTTTTGTGCTATTTGTGTATGTGGATATATATTTGAGATGGCTGTGATATGCTAAATGAATTAGAAGATCACTCTCCATAGGCACACAGAGATTGCTGGATTCAAAGACTGCCAGTCAGGGTGAGAGCAGATTTCTCAGCATACTCATTTTTAAGCTCTTTAATAGATACTATTAGAGTTACTTCAGCTTAAGCTTTTATTTTTTCCATACTCAGTGCATTCAGACTTCCTCCACATTAGTAGGGCATGTGGTGCCCTCACTTCCCACTCTCAGACCAAGAGCTGCAGTTCCACAACAATTTTCTTCAACACAGGTTGTAACAAGTGGTCAGTCACACCTGCCATCTCTGTGATTATACCTGCATTATTTATTAGCCAACAGACATAACTGTTCCTTTTTTCAACCCAGGTTTAGTGACTGTGTGTTCAGGGTCAATTCACTCACCTTTCTGAAAGTTGTATAGGGTGAGGAGAGGTACAGCTTTTCCATGCCTGTTCACCAATTGGCTCTCAGCAGATGTTCACTTCAGCATTTTAGGGTTTTGTATGAACCTAGGTGATTCTTAGGCAGTAGTGTGTAAAAATACAGGTATTTCTTGCAAAGATGCAGATGTGCTTGTAGGGTCTTGTGGTGCATAAGAGCAGATGGGTTACCTTGTGCAGATGGGTGTCATCACAGAGTCGGTACTTCAAAATCATTGTATGTCATATGACAGTATTAATATGTAAAAACAGCTAGATGAGGAACAGAACACATAAAACTGCAAGAGAAGCTGTTTGTAAGTTCTGTGCTTACAAAACAGTCCCTATACTTTGATGATGGAGCTAATTTTAATAATTCTAATAGCAGTTTCTAATAATTAGCTGATCTAATTTAGATTTGCATTTCATCTTTTCAAAGCTATACTATTATAAATGATTGAGGAACCTTGCCGTTAAAAAATGGTGATAATATCCTGGTGACCTGGGACTGCTGTTGGAGGAAAGATTTGGCCTGAAAGGGTTTCAGGAAGTTACAAAACTCCTTTACATGGCCTGTTGGATCTGTGTGTGATTTCCAACATTACACAAAATAAATACCAGGAGACTGGTGTGGTTTATACAAGAGTTTATAGAGAAAAAAATCCACCCACCAGCTCCCTTGCTGAGGATTACAACCAGGTCTCTGCTGCCAAGTTCTCTGTTTAGGTAAAGCATGAGAAAATCTGGCATTTTTTTAGAGTCACAAAAGGGGTGCTACAGCGGGGCAGTGAGAAGCTGACAGCACTCGCTGCTTAAAAGGCAGCTGTTCCTTCTCAGGTACTATTATTAATAAACCCTAAGGTAATGTTTGCTCTGAAATATGTCTAATTGAAATAATTTACCCTAACCCTTAGAGAATGATGAAACTGTTTTCATCGTGTTCACACACAGCAAAATAATTATGAGATGCCATATGGAAAAGACATCATGTGGTATATATATTTCTGAATGTATACTTTTTGAAATGGTTCCCACAGATAAATCATATAGCTAATTTACAAAGAGGAGGTGGATAGTAGTTCTTAAGTATGCAGTTTAAGTTTAAAATGGTTTCAGGCTCGGTAAATTTACAGTGGTGATGACATGCAGTAATTGCACTGATCGCAGGATGTATATCATAGAAAATGTCGATACTGCCATTAAGTTGTACTGCACAAAATGGAGCAGGGAAATTCTGCTCGTGACTCTCTGCTATTGCAGTGTGCCACCCCTCAGAGCAGGGGTTGGACATAAAAATGTAAACCCCTCTCAGGTCCTGCATGGTCCAGAGCTCATTTTGCTCCAGTGACCACTGAAGCACTGGCTATGCTCCCCCATCATCAGGGAGTCTCTGAGGTATTTCTGGTTTGCACCTGGAAAGCTTTGAGCTGACACTTAAGCAAAGGGAACACTCTTCCCCCATAGATTTATTTTGAGCAAAGCCCACAAAAGAAAATTTATGTTGCTGTTCCCCACTTTCCATCTCTTGAAAGCTTTCAAAAAGGGCTTATTCCTAATATCATCTGTAGTCACAAGCATTATCATGTATATGTATGATATATCTCTGTATTTTTTTGTGTATGTAGGTTTTGTTACATACAGTAGCAGAAGAATTCTGTAGGGCACTTCTTGGTCTTTTTCCAGGAATAAATGGTAGATGATGAGACATCTGAGGTTCTCTTCCTGATAGTTAAGAAGTTTTGAAGGTGCTCTTTGAATAAGGAACTCTTATTAACATTTCTAGATGTCTGGCTGGAGATCAGGCTTTCTTGTCAGACTTCTGGTAGTTCTTGTTTCCAGATGGATGGAAGAAAAGTAAGAGAATAGCTTATTACACCCATTCTGTTTCATGTCTGATTTGAAACCAGCAAGTGAAGGAGACAGGAAAAAATCTCATCCTGTCCAGTCCATTCCTTTTATTTTTAAGGACTCTTCAAAAAAAGGGTTATCTCTAATTTGAGCAGTTCAGGTTAGCCTGTATTGTGTCTGAATTAGCTCACCAGTCACTTTTGCAATTATTTCTATGATGTTTGGTGGAATATTTGAAATATCTGGGATACAAAAGCTAATTTACCCCCAGCCCTGGGATACAAAAACTAATTTACCCCTAGTCCTCTATTTTGCAAGAACTACAGACGTGCACTGTAGCTGTGTTGTTTATCCCCCAGTAATAACATCATTACCTTGCATTACCACTCTAGGTAGTGTATTTGTCAACAGCCAGTAACTGATGAGTACAAGGGAAATATTTACCCATCTTCTGTGCTGTGGCATTACCCCAGTAATGCCATTTCAGGGAGATCACACTGTATTTCTGAGGTTCGTGCTACAGAAACTGAAAAAGCTTTGGCATTTCTGTGAGTGTAATGTCAGTCCTCAAACAACCACCTTTTCAAGACAATGCAAGTAATTACAGTAATTAGGTTTTTTTTAGAGGAAAAATTAATAATAATAATAATAAAAAAGGAATAAAGATATATCCCCACAAATATCTAAAGGTGGGAGTTTTTTAATACCCTCACTGCATGTGGAGCTCTAGGGACATCCATATTTGATGACTCCCTAATCTTCCCAGGAGTAACCACATATGCTAATATTTACTCACTCTGTCTGTACAGATACAGTATCTGAATGCTGCTGATGCATTAACGTGGAAGTATTTAAACTGAGCTTTTCTGCAATGTATCTTCCCTGGGAACTGTCTGCACTGGAGAGGTAGTGTTGCGTCCTCCTCCTCTCTGTCATTCCT
>NW_009937776.1:29004-37294 GCF_000696875.1 Nestor notabilis
AGAAATGTTATGATCTTTCTCCGTTTCTAATGTTGCACAGATGAAAAGGCATGTTCCCCTTTTAGCTACTTCCAGTCATTTGTTTTTATGCTCACTGAAGGTGTATTGCATTTTGTTCTATTAAAGTGCCCTAAACCAAAAGTCACATTTTTTTCCCAGTGAGTTACCGTAGATTATTATTTCACTACAGTATCCGAAAGCATGAAATAGAGATATATGATAACTTTTGTGTTTTCCACTTCAGTTCATGTAATGCAGGGAAGGTAAAGTGTCTCTTGCTGCACAGTATCCCTTTTCTTTTTTTTCTCTTTGGAGCAGTATATGCTGTGTGATTAGAGGATAGTGAGAAGGTCACTGACCAAACTTTATCTTCCACACAGTTTCCCACAGCATGTATTCCTCCTAGGGAACATTTTCTCAGCTCAGGTTATTTCCAGAAATGTTCTAAAACCATAAGAACAGTCCTTGCAGTAAAACATTTCATTCCCACTTTTTATCCTTTATCTCGCAGCGCAGTGTTGACAGCATTTATGTTTCTTCTATTGACTGGGCCAAGAACAACAGGATTAATGAGGTTGTCTCTTCATGAGTGCATTATATTTTTTCCTCTGACCTTTCAAACATGGGAATCTTCTGTTTGCAATATTTCTTAAGGAAGGAAAAACCCTTCTTGCTGAAGCTCATTTTGATAGGGGCTATCTGGGTAGGAGCCCAGGTTCCGTGTGCAAGGGAGCACGGTGTGCAGGCACCCTCTGCGCCTCTCACTGACACATGGGCTGAAAAGAAACTGCAAAAAAGCAAAGGAGGGAATATCTTTGTTTCCTCATTTTTTCAAGGAGTTGGCTGTGGGACGTGGGATATATTAAGGACTTTCTCAGGCTATGAAATTCTGATTATAAACCCTACGCAGCTGTCTACAAACTGTTGCACTGCAGGAACTGTTCAGTTGACAAATGGATGCTGCTCTGCTTTTATTTATTTATTTTTTTCCCCCAAAAAGATTGCATATGTCTAGGCTGGACAAGCAGAGGAAGGAGGAGTCGCTAGAATTGCAGCCTTCCACAGAACACTCTTGTGCTTTATCTTTCCTGTTCCTGATTGTTTTTGACACTGAGTAACTGGAACGCAATCAAGACAGGATCATTTCTAAGTGCAGCAGGACACGGAACGTGAAGAATTTTCCCAAGGATGGGAGCACAAATATCTTTAAACACAACAAATAGCTTTGCACATATGACATTTTTTTCGCCAACCTCCTCAAAATACATCCACTAGATAATTAAATTTTTGCTTTGGATTGTTAAGGGTGACTTAATCCCAACTTTCATCTGGGGAAACAGAGGGACAGAGATTTGGAAAAACTCCCACTAGCCCAAAAGTTATCAACATAAGCAGGTCTCTAAGCTATTAATTTCCACTCAGTGTTATTTATTTCCCTTCTTGGTGGGGAAAGAAACACCACAAATTTGTGCATTCACATCTTGAGTCTTATGGGCCAGTAAACACCTTTATGGAGGAGGAAATAGTTTGCTGTCAGCCCTTTGACCTGCTTCTTCCAGCCCGTGGTAAATAGTAGAGGAATCTTTCTGATATTTTTGGGATGGAAGAAGTAGGTATATATATACATAAAGCCCAAAACATAATCTAATAATAACTATAAAAAGAAGTGGGAACCTGAAGTCTTACAACACTTGCAGAGTATGTTTGCTATAGTTGTAAAGTTCTGCTGCATGTAAGAAACTCCTTTGCCATGTAGTTATCATTAAAAAATTATTTAGGCAGTGACTTGAGGGGAAAATGCAGCGTCCAGGGACTGTCTTGCCCAGCACTCCAGTGCTGGCTTTACTTCATGTCCAAAGCTTTACTTTGCATCCATGCTCCGGGCAGAGATCCAGGAGGGCCAGAGCTCAAACACTGGGCTTAGGCTTTAAGCAAGCTTGAGACCTCTGTGTGTGGATTCAAGTCATTCTGGGATTGTGAGAGGGAGCTGAACTAGACATGTGGACATAGCCAAATTCATCCATGTCAGCCTTAGGAAGAGAACAGAAAGAAATATTCCTGGCTCCTTGCTTTAACAACTTAAATAATCCCACATATTAGGGACAGGCTGCTTTTACAGTGCTTTAAGTTGAAAAAGTCATCAGAAAAACTAAGACATTTCTGAGCAACTCTTCAGAGTAATATTTCATGAGATTTTGAAATACTTTCTCCTGAAAATAGTAATACTTATACAGTAAAGAAGGCAATTCAAGTGTGTGTTGTACTTAGGCATTGGCAGTGGTCCTTACTTGCAAGTACCAGGAGACATTACATTTCTTAACTTTGGATTTCCTGTGTTTCAGAGCTTTGGAGTTTGTTGCTTTAATTCTTATTTCATCCTTCTAGGATTTCTATTGTAGCTAAACTTAAACAACCAAAGAGAGCATTTAATGAGGCTGTATCTCTATTTGTCAGCATTTAGAGCAGCTAAACATAACTGTGATGGAGAAATTCTTGTATTCCTCTTTTCTAATAATGTATGCAGAGGCCTAATTCTGCTGAGTTTTACTGTTTAGCAAGAATAACTTAGGTAAAGTCAAAGAACCTGCAGTTTGTTTTCTATTCCTTTAAGCAACTGGGTTCCTTGTCATACATGAGTAAGATATTCTCATAAAGCCCCAAGTGAAAATAAATTTTGGGTTGTAATCCTCAAGACTTTAAGATTTTAAAATCCTGACACTTCAGGATAAACGAAAAAAAAAACCCACTTATCTACGAGTGAATGGTGAATACATGTTTGTGTAGTTTGCCTTATTTGCATTTGTTGGTAATTAATTAAAAAAACATGATTTTAATTAAAATTGGAGTTAGGAGATTCATTAAAATAAAAACAAAAGGCATTTCATTTAAAAATGTAAAATAGCATGTTCAGTTGAGTTTACTGGTGCAGCTTAAGGATTTGCAGGGAAATGCTGGCAGTAACTTCAGGGACTATCACACTGTACACAGAGAAGAGTTACTGAACAAGGAGAGTTTGTCTCTTTGTATAAGTACGTGTACGTCTTTGTCAGCAGATAAATTTCACTTTGTAGATACTAGAACTCAAATAACATTTGCCCTCAGTTTCTTTCTGATCTGAGTCTGTGACTATGAAAATTTAACACCCATAGAAGTCCAAAGGAAGAGGTAAGGATTACAGCTTAACGAAAGGTTTTTAAAATACAGGACAGAGTTAGAGGGGGGGAAAAAAAGTTTAAAAAGCTTGGAGAGAACAGAAATCACTCATTTAATACTCAAGACTAAATTATGCTTGCCTGTTTTTACTATCATGAAACATTCCTTCTATTTTTGGTCTCTTTTACTCACATCTCACTGTCTGTAGGATTTTTTGGGGTTTTTTGTTCATTTGAGAACAGTGGTAGGGGTTTGCCTTTTTAAGAAAAGGCATGTTATAATGATGTTGAAAGTAATAATAGAAAAAAAAATACCAGTTGATAATTAAGCCTGATGTTTTTAACTTTCTCTGTGGCCTTGTTTGTTTTATTCTACCCCTTTTGCAGGACTGGGTTTGTCATATCAGCAGAAGAGAATCAATTGCAGAAATCTTGAAGATCTTGTGGTTTGTGTTATGAGAAAGGTTATTGAGATATTTCTGTTTGTACAGTGGAATAGAAGTGAAACCTTTCCACCTTCTCAGATTGAAGTGGTCTAGTGAAGATCTCTCAAAGCAGCACTCGTGGCCATACAGGTCATCCAGCAGCTTGGGGAAGGCACAGGAGCTAACATCACTGCCAATTCTCTAAGGAGCTGTGCTGGTGGGGGCGGAAAGCTGCTAAACAGTAACTGGCTGTGATCAAACTGCCTCAAAATCAAGATTTTTCTACTTTACTCTTCCCCTAAAGTGTTTAGTTTAGGGGAGAAACAATTATATAATAGTCGCTAAAAAATTGCTAGGTGTATTCATCAGACTCCATTTCCCATGGAAACATCTTAGTAATGAATACAGAATGCATACAGGAAATGTTATGTTAATCTGCTTGGAGAAGTGTTTTGAGAGTGGCTTGGTATCCATGTGCAGGATGTTGATGCGCAACTTGGGTATGTACAAAGGATCAGATTTAAAAAAAACCCAACACCACAAAACAACAAAACCAGAAAGGTATGTTGCATCTTTGAGATGAGAAACCACCTCTGGGTGCCTGTTTCCTGCACCACTGGGCAGGAGGATCCCACATTAACAAAACATCTGCACCAGCAGCAGTGCTGGGGAAGGTGGTCCTTGCACAGGTAGCAGATGCTCCACAGCTGAAGCCTTTCAAAGGAGACACCTTTAGAGCCCCTGGCCTTATGGGATAACTGATTCGTGCATAAATAGTCTTTAAAGGGAGTATTGTGTGTTTAAAAAAAATGAAAGGAAAATGAAGTAGTTTTTTGTTGGGGGGTAAAGTAAATACAGTTA
Organism: Nestor notabilis; assembly: GCF_000696875.1. Lineage (NCBI taxonomy): Eukaryota > Metazoa > Chordata > Aves > Psittaciformes > Psittacidae > Nestor > Nestor notabilis. The sequence continues at coordinate 33,443 of NW_009937776.1, forward strand.
GAAATACATGACTTGTTAAAAGCTTTCTGAGGACCCCACACTCACAAACTCTTTTAGGTCATGTGTTTGCTTTCCAAAACATTTGGTAAGTAATAAATGCCAAGGGACTATATGCACTCCATCTGGAATTAGCAGATTCCTCTTTTTTCGATTGTTCCTAAATTTGGAACCAGCTGCCTTGCTTAAAAGTATTTTGATTTTCTTTTAAATAAATACGGGAAATAAACATGCCCAGGACCTTTAGAAAGGTACATTATTAGTGTTCTTCCTGGCTCCACGAGCCATGCAAGTCTAAAGGGGCATTTGCCCATTTTACTGTTAACTATAGGTTTATGGTAACAATTTGTTTGGAGTGGCCCATCATTTTTGTTTCCTTTTTATAAACAGTATCAAAGAAATCAGAGGTGGAAAACAAACTATTAGGTCATTGAATCCACTCCACTGCTAATGCAGCTTTGTCCCTTACAATGTATTTTTCTCCATTCCTTTGTCCAGGTTAAACTTGGAATTAAGTTTAAGAGCCTGTAGGTCTGATGAGAGGTACAAGAGCAAGTGGAGAATTTACTCTTCTTTCCTTACTAGACAAATATCTCATTTTCATCTCAACCTTGCCCGCATAAGGAAATGGCATGTCAAAAGATCAAGTAGATACTTTTTCTTTGCAGGTGTTGTAGATTACTACTTCATCCCTGTAAAAAATTAATTTCTGCTTGGGGAAGGCAAAAAAGGAAGAGAAAAACAACACTTGTCTTATCTTCCCTGATGTCCTATAACACAAAAAGTAAGAGTCTGAGACCAAAACACCTGCTCGTCCGGTAGGCTTATCGAAAGAGACCGTGTTTCCTTGAAGACTCTTAGAAACTTTTAAAGAGAAAGTGTCTTTTAAAATGAACACAAAACACTACAAATACATTTGAGCAAACACTTTAAGGAATTGGAAAAGCATGCTGGAATCACCAAAATTTGCACCAAATTCGTGATATGGGATTCAGCTGGAGAAATATTTGACACTGAAAATGGAGCGCTTGTAAATCAAAGCTCAGAAAGGTTGTCCATTGTTATTACATTTGGCATATGGCATATGAAGAATTATTAAGAGGTGCAGGTCTGTAGATCTGGGATCACAACCTAAGATACTCAGCCTATATATGTTGGTCTGCTTCCACAGATTCAAATGGAACAATGCCTATTTACGATAGCTGGGGATCTCTGACTGCAGAGAAAGCTTAGGGAAACTTGTTTTCATAAGCCAGAGTTGGCTTCTGTGAACTGTGGCTTACCACATATTACAGAGCAGGATCAATATCTGTATCTAGTTCACAATTGCTCAGAATTATTTTTCATCCAACATTTGCTCAAAATACTTACCAATATTTTATTTCTGCTTTGAGCTTTCCTAAGAGTAGAAGTAGCGCAGCACAAGCAGATACGTATTTTCTCCATGGTTACAAGGTCTTTTTATTTGGTCTGTAACTATTTTACCAACTCGTGTATTCGTATATACTGCAAGTCAAAGGAGCTTAGGTTTTCACTTCTTGCACTGAGTTGTTCTTTACGTTGCTTCCTATGCATTGTGTTCCAGCAGCCTACGGCCTTCTCTAAATCATTATTCTCTTCTTTCCTAGCAAAAGGAACCAAAACTGTGGTCAAAGGTTAGCATGGTCTAGGCAAAACTGAATTGTTACCTCTTCTGCCTTTTTTCCTATGCCAGTTAATTCCTATTCTGAAGATCAATCTTGTATTTCCTCTGTGTGCTTGAAGAAGCTGTATTAGCTTGATGAAGTGTCAGCATCACTCAGCTGAATTTGTTGAAGATAGATACCAATGTTTGAGCAAGGGGTGTGACAGTGCTGAATTGTCCTTTTTAGATCTAAGCCTGTGAGTATGAGTTCAGGAGTTGCATCAAAGCTTCACAGAGAGAGTTGTGTGCACACACCTTTCATTTTTTAAGCAAATGCTTAAATTTGCTGTAATTCTTAAAGCAAATGAGTTCTCGGCTTTAAGGAATAGTAAGTATATGTACTAAGAAAAGTGTTTGCAATTGTGATCATTTTCTGGAAATTTGTCCTCTTCAGGGATTTTCTGATGGCAAGAAAAGAAGAAATATTCACTCTTATTTCCATCAGAATTACTTAAAACGTTGTCATTAACATGTATGCGAGGACAGACCCCCAAAGTGCTATATACATAGAGACAAGTGGTTTTGGTTTGTTTCTGTATGTTATTTGTGAATTCAGAACAAGCAACTTTGTAATGAAGTTAAACTTATTATTTGAAACTTGTAAATCTTTTCAACAATTCATTTGTTCATACCTGCATTTTATAGACTACAGGAGTTTCCATCATTTCATTTATAAAAATTACTGATAGGTAGGCAAAGTCTTCACAAAAGATGATGAAATGCAGAAAGTGAACAGAAATGTTTGATGGTAGGTGAAGTACACTTAAGTTGTTAAACAAAGGAAAGGCTTATCAAAGTTTCATTGTGTTTTCTTTAATGGGCTCAAAGGCAAAGCCATTTTGGCAGGCCAGGTTATCGTGTTGCACTATAGTTAGAACTACTGGCTGCTTCTGTGCTGTTGTTTGTTGAGATGACTAAGTTGTCATTTTTAATTAGATTTATGGTTTTTTTCAAAGGCTAATTACTTTTTATCAAGATTACTTGATTGGTAATGACAAGAGTGCCATTGTTATGTATTTTTAGAGAATTCCCCAACCTGCACAATTATATGATTTTCTGTTCCTCCTGGACTCTGTGCAGTAAAGCCTTCAGTAAAAATAATAGTTAAGAAAAATACATATTTATTATTGATATCAGGAGAAGAAGAAAGTTTTTTTTTTTTTTCCCCAGGAAGGCTGTTATTAATGTATTTAGTCAGTGTAAAAAATCATTACACTTAGTTTGCCTCCCCACCAGTGATACTAGTGCCACTCTGTTACCTTGGATGAAGTTACCTCAGGCAAATTGCATTTGAGACCTTTATTTTTTCCTCTTATTTGTCTATAGATGTACATCTCCCTGGGTCATTATGGAAATCTGGACTGACTTAACTGTGTACTTATTTACAAGCATACAAATTACATAGTCAGACACTGACTTTTGGAAAGCATTTACTATTCTGTTTACCATGATTTGGTTGAAGAGCCCCCAAGATAAGTACGAAGCATGCAGTCACAGGTGAAATCTCTTTTCTTTAGCCACCTATAGATTACTATCATCTATTCTTATTTGAAACAGCAGCAGCCCAAAAGATAATGCTTCTATGAAGGCTCCCTTGAAGGGGAGGCAGCAATGGGGGACATAAATATTCCTCTGACACTTTTTCAAAATACAGTTATACCCAGAGAATCACTACTTTTCTCCTGTTCTGCAACATATAAATACATGTCAAATGTGTGGTAAGTCAAATTCTCTGAGGAGCTTGTCCTGAAAGAGGTAAGAACACAATGATTTAGAGTCTGCATCTGCAACTCTTGCAGCTGCTTCAGTCCCTGCTGCTGGAGAAAATTCGCTGCATCAACAGCCTCTTGATGCAGCAGCTTAGAGCAGTTCCCGAAGCAAAAGCCCAAGGAAACTAAACACTGTTGCTAACCCACTGGAAAGGCAAGGAGAAGACAGCCACTATGCAGCTCGAAGGAAAGCCATTGCTCCTGCCATCAGATGTTGCATCTTGCACCACCTCTACTGCCACTTTGCAAGTGGAAGAGAGCACCCTGACGACTGCAACTCTTGTTGCATTCTGCAGAATTTATTGAGAGCAAGATCAGACTAGGTAGCTTCCTAAACCAAAGGTGAGGTCAGCTTGGTCAGGCACTGGCATGGCACACCTTCCTACTCAAACTCTCAGCAGG
>NW_009937776.1:37304-91814 GCF_000696875.1 Nestor notabilis
TGGCTATAAAGGCCTGCTAGAATGCCCTCAGATGTAGGCAACACGTGTGGGACATCTCTGTAACAAGGCAGCTGAAGAAAATTGGGGCTGCTCAGTCTGGAGAAGAGAAGGTTGCATGGACACCTTATATCAGCCTTCCAGTATCTGAAGGGGGCCTACGAGGGTGCCAGAAGAGGGACTCTTCATTAGGGACTGTAGTGATAGGACAAGGGACAACAGGTTCAAACTTAAACAGGGGAAGTTTAGGTTAGATGTAAGGAAGAAATTCTTTACTGTGGGAGAGGCAAGTCACTGGAACAGGCTGCACAAGGAAGTTGTGAATGCCTCATCCCTGGCAGTGTTCAAGGCCAGGTTGGATTCGGTCTTGAGCAACTTGGTCTAGTGGGAGGTGTTCCTGCCCATGGCTGGGGGGGTTGGAACTAGATGATCTTAAGGTCCTTTCCAACCCAAACTGTTCTACAAGTCTGTGTTCTGGAGCAATCACTTGCACAACCCCTGTGTTTTGATGTTATTCTTCTTGGTGATAAATGAGGAATATAGCAGTTCCAGCTACTGCAGCAGTGCAGTGTGGTTCCTTGCAGTCTACTTGTAAAAATCAACTTCTTAGTAAGCATCTCATTTCCTTAATGAGCTAGTAACACATCTATGACTTCCATAATTAAAATAAGTTTTTATTGCTTTTTACTTACGTTGCCACCAATGAGCAAGGAGAGAGGCAAGTAAGGCAGGCTGGCAGCTACTGGGCCTCTGGGAAACAGGTGTTCAGCTCCCTGCTTCCTCTGCTGCAAGTAAAATAGACAGGATTGGATCCTAAAGGTATTAAATGCCCAAATCCTATGGAATGCAATATAAATGAATGGCTAAATAAATACTGTGGAGATCTGGCCTTAATCTCTCTATACCTTAGCTCTTAATCTGTCCTGTAAGTATAATAATAATTCTTTCCACAGTAAAGTATAATAATAAACATGTTTAGGAAAGGCACTGCTCAGCTACTGTTACTCTGAATGTAAAAAAACACCTAAGCAAGACACTATGTTTATTTCTTTTTCAGGAGTCTTAATTATGTTGTAGTTTTCAGTTCTAGAGAGAAGTGTTTAACCAGTTGTTGACTAACTGATGGTTGTATTCACCAGCTGTAAACATGGCAGTTTCCTCTCCAGAAGTTCACTAACAGCAAGGATCAACAAAAAGGTAAGGGAGCAGCTCAACTTCTACAAATCAGACTAAAAATATTCTTCTCTCAATGCAAAACTGAGCCTTTTTCACTTTCAGTCTAACTTTCAGCATCTTAGTTTTCTATGTGGAGCCTTGCTTCCAGTATAAATAAATGATCCCACATTCCGTCATGATAACATATGCTCATGCAGAGCTCAAAATTAGAAGGAATATGAAGTGTTCTATTAATTGCATGAATGTTGATTGTTAAAATCATGTGCTAATTGGTAATATCTGTGTGCAGTAGGTTCCCGCAATATGTGTTAGATTACATTAACTGTGCTTGTGACTCAGATATCAGGCATTATGCGTTTTATAGAAGGATTTTTTTTAAAACTTTGTATAATTAGGTTCTATAGATTATCAGTGTAGAAAAATTAGTAGAAGGCTGCATAAAGGGCATGTAAAGTTAGAGGCAAGAGGAATACCGAACTCTAAAGATGCATCTGCTTTTCTTTCTCATGGTGTGCTTTTCCTCACATACTCTCCAAAGTAATTCTCACCATGTTTGTCTTGAGGTAATTCCCAGGGAATCAAGTATGAGGTCTTTCTCACTACCATGGCAATCACAATATACATTTGAAAGTTACTATCTTTCTTGAGTGGACTTTCTCACTTTTCAGTCTTTTCCTTTGCATCCCCCAGGCTTTGATCTAAGAAACATTTCAGGTAAATTAGATTATCGTTGTCCTCCCCTATTCAGTAGGGAAGTTGAGCATACTCACGAACATGATTCTCCTGTACCACGTGTGCTTCCTCTCTGCTCCTAATCCATGGGGAAAATTTCATATGGTTCTTTTTTGTTCATTGATGCTTTAATTTTATTGACTGCAATGAGCATTTAGTAAAATAGGCAAGGTAAAAGGAACTAAAGCTTGGAGCTAAATATGGTAAGCTAAGTTATTAATGTTTTTAAGAAATGTAATGGATTTTTTCACTCCCCGCATGGCTTAATGCAGCTTCATAGTGGTGAGAGTGTAGAAAATGGGCCTGACACGAAAGCATGGGCATGCAGTCTGTAATACCTATTAAACATCATACTCTGTGATCATCCTCTTTACAGTAAAAGATTTGTCAATGCATTCACCTTTACACACAAGGAACACACTGGTCTTTGCTTCAGCAGGTAACTTGAGAGCATCCAAGCTGGTCCTAGCACTGCAGCTACCTGCATGGCACATCGTCCTCCTCCTCAGCCATTGCAGCAAATGTATTTGGCACTTTTGACTGCTGAAATTAATTTTTCCTTGTCCTTGTTTTTCGTAAGTTACTGGGCTGGAATGAGCTTCTTGAATTAGACAGGAGGGCTGGTGCTCCTAACTCACCCAGCAAACTTCTACAGTGTTTGCTGAATATCACCTGGCAAAAAACTGAGTTGGAGCGATTCTCAGAAATCAGCGATAATCACGCCCCTACCAAATGATGTTTTATGTATTCCCCTTCCCCCACCCCCCTCTCCCTGGTGAAATACACTTGTATTTTGTGTTGGTTAGGCAGATTTTGAGACCAGTTCTATAAACATGCACAGGTATCATGTACTTGCCCACTGCAGAGCAAGCTGGTGAGAAAGGGTGAGAACAGACTGTCTAAGCATCCTGTAGTGCATGAGCCATAACCCTGCAGATGCTTTTTAGTGGATGCTGACTTGAATTTGCACTCTTCTTACATTTTGAGTGACTAATATAACTGAGGGAGGGTCAAAACCAGTTGCACATGCCCTGGCAAAAGTGTTGCTGGAGCAGATTAGTACCTGCTATTACCCTGGGAGACATACCCTTAATTCATGCAAGTGTACATGTTCTCTCAAAGGAAGGCTGTAAATAAAAATTATTAAAAAAAAAAAATTGCAGAAAGACCAGGCAGATATTTGTATTGTTAAAAAAAAAAAAAAATAAAATTAAACCCTTTAAATGTTTCATGGATTGCATTGAGAAAAATATTTAGAATGAAACTTCTAACTAGCATCATTTTAATTCATTTTACAGTGGACTAACTTGGTAATGATGCAATGAATTAAAACAGCTTGTCTAGGAGGAAAAATGGATGCAGTTTTGGTAAAGGGCATTCACAGAAGTGTTACAAGTCTTGAGCCTTATCAGGGCTATTACTCTAATATCTGTTGATTTACTAATCTTGAAACAAGGAAACCTAATGGGTTCAAGAGCTTAATCTTAAGGCACACTTCATCAGTTGTCCTGAAAAATGCAACAGATTTAAGAGGAAATCAGTTTTAGTCCCCACCCAAAATGTTGACACTGAATCAAACAGAGCATGAACTATATTCACAGTTTTAATTAAAAGAAAAACTGACAAATTACAAACATGTTAGTGTTCAGAATATGGTTATCTGTTATAGGAATATTTTTTCTCATGTACATGCTCTCATACATTAAATACTTTCTAGATTTATTTTATTATAATTGTAAACTATGGCACAAATACTTCATCTTACCTAGTTAGATAATGTTTTCCGATTTCTTAGCAACCCTTCCTCCTCCACTTCCCCCCTCCCTCCAACTCTGACTCACAAAGTGATGTATTGAAAAGGATGAACAAATTCAGCAGATGAAATGACCACTGGAAATATGTGGAAAAACTAACAATTAAAAAAAAAATAACCAGAAGGAAATTGCTTATTAATTTTTAAGATACAAAAGTTAATCTAAAATGACTACCAGCCTTTGAAAGGTTAACTGTCAGATTAAATAACAGGGACATACAGTGGTCACTGGCTACCTGGGGGAATAAATTGTTAAATTACTAACTTCAATGCACATAATTTACGAAGAGATTAGCTCCTTGTGTCTCTGCAGGAACTGTGCATGTTTCAGGGAAGGACTGGTGGGAGTGTTTGGGGTAGATGGTGAATTTTTCCAAGGAGGTAAAAGTAAACTGGGAAAAAGTTTTTACACTGTGGGGAATAATAAAGATCAGGTTGATCTTATTTCCTTTGGACAGCTAAATATCTACAAGCCATAAGTCCTGCTAGCAGCAAGCTTGCAGGCATGATTCCCCACTCTTGACCAAAGACCCTGGGACAAATGGAATGTGAAGAGGATAAGGGACAAGACAGCTGCATCACGATTTTCCCATGCAGGGCTTGGGCCCTGGAGTTGTGAAGTTGATCAAATCAGCGATGAGCAGAGCAGAAGAGCTGAGAGCTGTTTGCTGGGCAGGGTTCTGTAGCACTGGGTTCTGCTTTGTGCAGAAGCAAGAGAGATCTGGTGTACCCAGGACTGAAGAACGTCACTAATTTTAATGAAGCCAAAGGGAATCCAGGACAATGCTGGATGCATTATTGTGGACTGTTCTTTTCCCGTTATTCTTTGTTCCATTGTTCCAAGCTTGCAGGAGTTGGCAGCCTGGGAGGAGATGTCACCACATAGCTTGCTGTCCCGAGAGCTACTCCGGAGGATGGCTAAGGTCCCTGAAGAGGCTGTGGTGGCCTCAAACTGTCTGATGTATGTCCCTAAAATCAGACAGTGTCTTCAGTGAGGAAGGCAGGCTCGTACTCCTAGCAGGAACAAGGGGCTGCTGCCAGTTGGCTCGTTGACGCTTCAAGCACACCGGCAATGGGAAAGGTGCAAATGTCTGACAGCAGAAACATCTTCCCAGCACCATCTGCATAAGGCACTGCTCTCGCCAGATCTCAGGTCTGTGCTTCAATAGGTGCCCAGTAGAAGTCTCAGAAACCAGTGCAGCTACACCAGTGCCTGCAGGGCCAGAACTGGTCCCAAGGGTCCCTTCTTGCTTTTCCCTTTCGTGGGCTGTGTATGCAGTTCACAACATGAGCATCAGGGTAGGCTGGAGGCTGCTTGTGCCTCACCATGCAGTGGGTTTCTCAGGCCATTTTTAAATTACTTTTTTCTACCTATCATCGGTCTGGCAGAAATTATTTCTCCCCTTCCGTCAAGAGCAATGGTTTCCTGCTGTTGATCCGAACCATAAAAAAACCTTAAATATATACCATGAAAAATGTTATGCCTACTTAAGCAAGATAGTTGCCTCTAACAGGGTGCCATAAAGCAATCTGAAATGTTTATTGTCTGTTCCCCAACTGCAGTTTTATTTCTTTTTAGCAGTTTTTGTATCTCCAGGATTTTCTTCACATTGAAAGTTTCAAAAGAAGTTTTCCCTTTCCTTACAAACATAGAGATTATTTCCACAGCAGGTCTTCCTTCCAGTGCAGATATGTACAAGCATTTTTTTTTTTGTTCAAAAAAATTCCAGTTTCCTAAACTTTTTCTAGGAAAAACCCTATCATTTAAATCAATAACAAGCCTTGATATGATAGGCTTTAAAGGGCAGACTGACTTCCAAAGGAGCACATAACATTAAACAAGATCTCTTTTATAAAGGCTGAAATAGGAAATAAAGAAAAGAGAAGAAGAAAAAAAAAAAAGAAGAAAAAAAGAAAGAAAGGAAAGAAAAAAAAAAAAAACACAACAACCTAAACCAGCCAAGGTTAGGGGGTGGTAAAGATGTTGCTGCTGGATCTAGCTCCAGAGACACAATGTGTATTTCATTGCCATGAATAAACTGTATCCAGGGAACAAGTAAATGAAAAAGTGAGGACAGGAGATATCTTATTTTTGTTGTTTGTTTCCAAAGAGTCCACCCCCACATAGGTCACTTGGAATTCATTTGTCTACATCCTGGACTGCACGTAGGGGAAAAAAAAAATGCCTGGGATCTGAGAAAGAGGAATGCGATAGGGCATGGGAATCACAGCGTCACGGTGGTCACTAGAGCATAGTTTGGCTCGTCTTAAAACAAGCAAGCACCGTTGGACCTCTGTAATACTAGCAAATCGGCCGTGCTATCAGGCTACCTATCAGAGGCTGAATGCTTGAGAAAAAGTGTGTGGGTTTTTGGATGGAGCCTCGGGCACTGGAGGGCTCTCAGAGCTGCTGCTTTCCTCTTGACATCCAGTACTACTCGGTGACCTCGGCAACAATCCAGTGTACTGTTACAGTTCATTTCAATAATTAAACAGTTCAGGGATGGCAGAGCTTTCTTGTTGTCAATAGAAAATCAGGGCTGCAGTTTGCTTTTTTTTTTTTGTTCTCTTCCCCTTTCTCTCTGCTGAAATCAGAAGTGTTTGTTTTTAATTATATTAGCTAGAGACAATTAATTTCACAATCCGAACAAAAAAAAACCTGTTTTGTGAGAAGGACTGGCAACTGGTAAATGCAATTATTATTGTAGCACATTTTCAAAGGAAGAGATCCCAGCTCCAACAAAGTCATATGTATAAAATTTCAGTCGTCTAATATAGTCTCAAACAGCAGATTTACTCTGCAAAAGATGGGAACTGCTTTCCCATCTGGAGCTATGTTCTGTTCATGCCACGTGGACCCATTTGATACCCACTCTGAAAAAACACCAGCCAGCAAAATAGACCACTGCCCATCAGCTGCTACAAATAATTGGTTTATATGCCCCTTCAAACTTGCCTTATGTAGAGATGATTAATACCAGTCCCCTTTTAAGTGCAGCCTTGCAACAACTACTTTAAAAACCCCTCTCTGTGCAAACAGCAGCATTTACATTTTTGCTGTTTGAGCAAAAATGAAAATAATTTAACTTTATGTCAGGGATGTCTTGCAAAATTTCCTACAATTAAAAAACTATTTTTTTAGGAGCTCACTGTGTCCCTTTCATTGCCCAGCTGGCTCCTTCCCAGCTGCTCCCTGGCTGACTCTGTGCTATTCTGCTACCAGTGTGGTGGGAGCTGCTGTTAACTGGTATCGCAGTCTCTTTTTCTCTGCGTTGGCCTGCAGGATTGCTAGGCCACAGTCTGGCCTCACTTACACTGATTTGCTTTTATGGGATTCAGTCAAAATGCTACGGATTTATACCACTGAAGCAAAGAGCAAAATTTAACTCTTCAGATTGGGAATGCACTTTAGTTCCGTAGGGATATTTTCTGCCAGCCCTGGTGGCAGCCGTGCCAGCCCCTGTGCTGATACACTGCCAGTTCCTACTGTCACACTCCTATTGCCTTGTCCATGCTTGTTTTACACACCTCACAGAGATTTTACATTTTTCCATTTCTTACCAGTGTCACTGACATAAGAATATTAAACCGAAATATACCAAGACATCGCTTCTTTGGGACTGGTGAATGACATCCTTATTCACAGCGAATAGTACTGCATTTCCCTAATAGCTTAATCCTTTCAGTGGGCTGGCTGCAGAGGGAAGACCAGATCCACAAAAGGGCTTTGACATAGCTATGCTATAATTGTAGGCCTGGTAGAGTACTGTAGCTTGAGATAGGAGTTAGTGAGTCTTTGCAGGCTTATATGAAGAAAGTTAAGACATTGCAGACAGGGAAAGCACAGGTCCAGGAATCTAACCATGAAAACATTTTTATTCATCAGCTAAAGCATCCCTATGGAGAAGGCATCCACCCCTTGGCACTGCAGTGGGTATCTCTTTCCTCACCCCCGGCAGGATGCTAGGGTCTCAAGCCTTACAGCAGGCAGGAGCCACCCTGATTCTGTGCAGCATCTCCACTGTGTAAGTACCATCCCCACTGATGATAAACCCATCTTCAATGTCATGATTTTCTGGAGGGGACCCAACCCTACAGAGCCCTTGTTTTAACCCAGTGGAAGGGAAGCATTTGCTTTATGTGGGTGTAGTCAAATCCTTGTTAAAGCAGTCCCAGATACAGAGCAAAAGCAGAAGCGTGACTTGCTAAGGTACCTGGGGGGCAGCGGCTCTGGTGAGGTGTGGGTGGTGGTAATCTCTATTTCCACCCATTTTTGAGGTTGTTAAAATATTATACATTAAAATAGTTAATGTATATATTTACTAAAATTCTGTTAGTTGCCTGCCAAGCAACTAACTTCAAGCATCAAGTAAAAGCTGTATGAGGATTATTTTCTGTATTAAAGGTTTAAAACAGAAGTGAAACACAGGCCTGGCTTTAAGGCACTGCAGGTAAGGTTATTAACTTGGCCTTTACTGTTCACAGTTCGAAGTCCAAGCATAACAAACTTCTCATGTAGCAAATTGACCTTAGGTGGAAGAGCAGGTAAAAATATCCCTTGTACACCTCATAGCAGCCTTCCAGTATCGGAAGGGGGCCTATCAGGATGTTGGGGAGGGACTCTTCATTAGGGACTGTAGTGGTAGGACAAGGGGTAATGGGTTTAAACTTAAATAAGGGAAGTTCAGATTAGGTATAAGGAAGAAGTTCTTCACAGTGAGGGTGGTGAGGCACTGGAATGGGTTGCCCAAGGAAGTTGTGAATGCTCCAACCCTGGAGGTATTCAAGGTCAGGCTGGACAGAGCCTTGGGTGACATAGTTTAGTGCGAGGTGTCCCTGCTCATGGCAGGGGGGTTGGAACTAGATGATCTTAAGGTCCTTTCCAAACCAAACCATTCTATGATTCTACACCCAAATTCACAGAGAGTGGAGGGGCAGCTACCCACAAAGATGCAGTCACTTGTGATGGAGTTGCTCTTGATTTCAAGGAGAGCTCCACAGAAGCTTGTTGTCTGTGTTGATCTCTACCAATGTCAGAGAGACTGGCCTTGCCCTTTAGCTATGCTTCTGATTCCTCTGCTTGCTCTCTTTTGGGTGGAGGTAGGGAGGAGAAAACCTTGCAAAGCTGAAATGAAATATTAAGTAAGTCCCTCATTTTTTCCAGGTAAATGCATGCCAAATCTCTCTACAGTGTTGGCAGGCTCCCAAAGTTGCAAAATAATGAAGAAAACATTGAGTTTAGGACTTTGTGCCCATTTTAGCAACATTCCTTGTAAGTACAATTAAAGCTGCCACTGATTTAACCTAAGGAAGCACAGCAAATGGAGAGCTAAAAAATAACCTATAAAGGTATTTGAAGCATCAAGTGATATTTGTAATCTTATTCCTAAAAAAGAATAAATAAAATAATTTTTTTAAGGTCTGTGGGAGTTCTGGTCTACACATCCATGGCAGGTCAGGGAGATCCTAACTTTGTAGAATTGGACAATATAACTGTAGAAAGGCATAAAGGTGGTTTAAGGACACTTAAGTCTTGCTGCCACTTGCTATTACGATTGTTGATGAATGCTGTTATTATAGGGAGAGGCCTCTCAGTGTAAAAGCATTTTTGTTATTCTTTGGTCTCCACTATCACGTTTTTTGCAGAAGTTACTCATGACAGATGCAACTTTCCTGGCTCCAGTGATAGTGAAAATAAAACATAACATATTGTAAAAAGTTATGAAAAGAAAACAACTGGAATTCCCATACCTTAACCCTGTTTTAGCTGTAATAGGCTGAAACCAAAGGTTTTGAGCTCTCATCCTGTAGGATATGGATCAGTAAGTTACAAAATCTAAGCTAAGAAGCAGTCTGATCAAAGGAGTCATTGTGGTGGCCTTATGAAGACCTGTAGAATAATGATTTCAGTGATTTATTATTCAAATTCCTTTTAACCTATAGGCCAAATGGAGAAACTTCTTCTGTCTCCCCCACAATGTTTTTTTTTTAGGATACAAAAGAAAATACCAGAAACACAGAAGCCCCTCTAAGTACCAGCTGAAAAGCTGCTGGTACCTCAGTGGGTAACACAGATTGTCCATGTTTTTTTCTTGACACAGCTCTCCAGTTCAGTTCATTAGAAAGATCTCAGCTGCCTGAACATCTGTTAGAAACTGCAGTGCTGAGAAAAAAATGAATCTCCTTCAGACACACCATGGTCAAGGAGACTTAAGTCTATTGCCACTGCTTTCAGTGGTGAGCTAAGACCCACTGAACTCTGGTTGTCTCTGTCAAAGGGACACAGACAAAATACACTGGGAAACAAGAAGTTTATAGTTAGATGGTTACTTCTTCTGGAGACAGGAATTGCAATCCTAATGACATGATTACAGTACTGAAAAGTGACCTAAATTAATAAAACAGAGGATATTTATCTTGAGGACAGTTGTGTTTTGTTGTATCTTTAAGAGACATAACATGCTTGGCTAAGATAGTTTTGGCACTTTTTTTTCCCTTCTTGTTGTTGTGTTTGTTTTGTTTTATTTTTTAATATGTAAAGGTTTCCAAACAGGGTGACTCATAAGAGCAACACTCCAATCCATGTTTCTTTAGGGGCATCAGTAGATGTGGACTGAGCTGCTGGGAACATAGGAGCTGCAGCAAACATGCTACTACTTATTAACCAGCAACTCTAACTTTAGATTTAGACATTTTCTCTTTTTTCTATGCTTCTAGCTGTGTTATGTTTTGTGTCAATGAGCAGGAGTTATTGTTTGACTTCTAATACCTATGCAGTGTATTTCGCAGTGATAAGCATAACTGGCTGGGTAGGGATATAGAAATAAGGCTGGAAGGGAACCTCTGATCTTCAGATCCTCCTAGTTGCTGCTGCACTTCAGTTATCACTTTTAAAAATTTAGCTAGTTATACCTTTAGATAAATTAGGTTTCCCAGCTCCTCTATTCCTGTCATGAGGATGCATCACAGCCTCAGTTCTCTGTTTAAAGACCTTCCCTCTACTTTGCATTGCAAACATATGACTAGTTTATACTGACTTTCTTTTTCTTACTCTTTCCTCTCCAGATTGCTCTTTAGCTGGGATAATGTTTTCTGTTCCTTGATGTTTACATTCACTAACAGTGAACCCATTTTCTTGGCGCTTCAGCTAAACTGAATCTATACTTTGCTAAACTTCACCATGTATTTCAGAACAGGATCTACCAACCCTCCCTACCATGTCATTTCCATTTCATTCTGGAAATAATTCAGCTGATGCACTCTGAGATCATGCTTTTTTACAAGGTTACATTAATGGTTAAAAATTATCAGCTACCAAATTCAGATCTATCGTCTCCGTGTTGCCTCCTGCTTGTGGAGGGATGAAATTTGAGTAGAATGAAATTTAACAAGTTTATGTTATGAAGATCACAGTCCATAAAAGTTTTCTTTTTTTTTCTGGCTTTTCTACTTCTAGTTGAAATCAGGGGCAAGAAATTCTTTCCCCCGAGTCTAATCTTGGAGTTCCTAGTTGAGATGAAATTTTCACTCAGGTCAAAGGACTTTAACTTGAAATGGAAACAGCAGAGATCTCTGCTAGATTTTCTTTAAAGACATTATCTGGAATCTGTGTCCATATGACACTGATACCAGCTTCACCCACCTCATTCCAGGAGACAAGGTAACACAGTGGTTTCAACATTATTGAGATATATTTGTATAAATGTATTTATTGACAATATTATTATATTGATTTATATGTGGGTATGGATGAAAATGTGTCAATTGTAAAATCATGTATAAAGTGGACAACTGCTTTCTTCTTTTCTGTGTACATCTCCCACCAGAAGCTGGGAAATACATAAAGCTCTTTCCTGCAGAAGGGTGCATTTCTCCTGTCCTGAAGGTGTGGCACTTCTCCCATTTCTTCAGCTAAACTGAGGTTAATGAACTGTTGTTCTTTCTTGATGTGGTAGTATCCCCTATGTGCATCTCTAGAAATGGAGGCCAAGGGAAATGTCACAGGCAAGAGCAAAGTTGAGACTTGGGCTTCTCTGGTTTAGATGCCAAAAACTACGTCAGCTTAGAGGGACAGAAAATTCACCCTTCATCTGCCACCAGTGAAAACGTAAGAGAGAACTTACATGTTTTTTGTTCTTTAGATGAAAGAAGCCATAGAAGAGGGTAATGGGGCCTTTAGGAAAGACTGCAGAATTTGGTTTAGGATAAGTCCGGTAAACCCAAAGCAGGAAATGGAATTTAATGAGGGAGTTGTATCTTTTTATTATGCTTTACAGATTTTAGAGCTTCAGATAGAAATCTATTTCACTATTTGCTTTAGCCAAAATCAGAAAGTATCTTCTAAAACATGACTGTGGTGGTAGAATGGTGCATAAGTTCCTCTTGTGCTAAATTCGAACTGTGTTAGCAGAAGCACTGCATAAACATCCCTCATCTCAATGGCCGATTTTGGTACATTTGAATGTTAGGTCTTGATAGTTAGGACTATTAACGCTGAAAATAAATTAATTGAGAACAAATATATATCTTTCAGTGAAAGTAAATCAGTAACATAAAAATTTGAAATTACAATAAAACAACAGACATTGAAATTGCAGTGAGTATCTGAGGCAGGAAAAAAAGAGACTAGACCAAAATGCTAATTGAGATAATTCAGTGGAAGAATGCCTGAATGAAACAAAGATGGCTTTTTAGTAGCTATAGTGAAGTCTCTGGTGCGATGTTGGTAACTCTTTCCTGGCACAGTGGTTTTCCAAAACCGTGGTACTAATAGTAGCTATGAATTTCCTAGGGGGACTCTGTCACTGGTCATCATGAGTCTGAGCTCTGTTTGTCCTATGTAGAGGTAAAAAAGTCCCATATTTGTTCCCAAAATGAATGAAAAAGCCTCTATGGGCTATAGCTTCAGATCAGGTTAACTGGAGAGGGCTTTGCTGCTCATCAGTTGTGTGTGAGGACTCAGCCTCTGTTATCATCCTGGCAAATATTGCTTTCACTTTGCAGTGTGAGCATGACTATATGAGAAGAAGAGGGAAGATTCATGCCCAGAAAAGTTCACTCTCACCTCATAGGAGTGCTATTTTGTGTTACTTCATTGACCATGCAAGGATTGACGTTGGTTAGTTGTAGTGAGATGATCATCCCTTCCCTAACACTCAGCACACTCAAAAGAGGCAGTAATTGGATCATCTGATACATTTCCTGCAATGCTGACAAGAAATTAATGATGCAGGACCAGTATTCCTTTGCTATCACTTAGGTCTTTTTTAATTGTTATTTGACAAGAACAATGTTATTCAGCACTGAATAAATGGACTCACATATTACCACTGTCAAGTATTTACTCTCTGCTCACCTTTGATCTCTTACTGATTAATAGAAACACAAAATATCACCTCGCTGTGCTCTTGTTTTACCACGTTAGTTAATATTCAGTTGCTGCATGGAAAATGGTCAATGGTAAAGAGCTTTAATACTTTTGGTTGTCAGTGTGGTTTTCTAGCAGGACATATCACTGATTTTACTTGTGGATGTTATGGCAGTCATGATACAGTGTGGGATGTGACCTTCATCTGCCCTGGTAAGTCACCTGTAGTATACTCATATGTCATCAGATTAATATTCAGTGGGTTAAAGCTGACTTTCAGGCCTTGAAATTTGCTATTTACTGTTTTGTGTTTTATTTCTAATTACACTCTAAAAAGATCTACAAGAAAATAGTCAATACTTTTTGAGTTACTTTACTTTAAACACCCTTGGAAAAAGTTGGCTGCTCACCACTGGCCTAATAAATAATCCCAAGAAAAGGGTAGACTTCCTGCTATCACCCTGATTCCTACCTTCCATGGTGGTGGACTTTCCCAGTGCAAAGCAGGATGCAAGTCCATACTCTAGAAAGAAAGCACTTGCATTTATGAAAGGTGCATTATTTAATATTAATTACATTAATTTTCAGGCTAGTGGTATTTCATCTTCCTCCCAGAGGAGGATCCATCTCTGGATTTCAGTATGTTAGCAGACTGTTGAAGCCAGACCATCTTAATTTAAATTTTAACAAGATCTTGCAACAACTCTTGCAACCTCAGACACCTTACATTTCCTTGGTTCCCGTGTCATTGTGACCATCACCAGCCCTGTAGACCACACAGTCAGTACAGCTCCTCTCTGCAGGGAGAGGTCCTCTCCACATTTTAGTGAGCGAGTAGCTACTTAGACTGCACAGTTAATTCGCTCTTTACTTCTTGGAGGTTAAACTTTCAGTTTTAAACTTCCTATCCGATAAGGCTGGTTGTAGTTCTCAAAATTAATTTGGACAGTGACTAATATCTGGTTCATACCCTTGAGGATTAATATAGATTGAGTTACTTAAAAATAGGTATTCCCTATAGTTCTACAGCAATAGTTTAAAATGTTTGAAACCACAGACTTAATAGATGTATTTGAATTCTAGCACCTGGCTAATTCCTTCAGAGAGTTTTGTCCTGATTTATTTAACAAAAACGTGCCACCTAAAACACAAAAACAAACCATTAGCAAAACATGAAAATGTCTGACTTGTACTTAGTATCAGAGAAAAATCATCTTATACACTATAACATGCAACCTATAAATATAGAATTTCTTGGCTGACTCATCAGAGTTGGAACTAGGTGATCTTAAGGTCCTTTCCAACCCTAACTGTTCTATGATTCTATGTGGACATATACGAAGAGGAGCTAAGCAATTTTTTATATTGATTCAGAGGCAGGGGATATGTTTGCATTAGTTGTTGATAAAATTACTGAAAGTGCTGCGATGAAGTTCAGTTAACTTTTTACCTGCCATAATCATGGGCTTACCTGGGTCAAAAGCATTAGTCATGGATATTCATTACAAACTGCAAGCTCATAAAAGATGGCATATGGCAGTACTGAATTTCTTGCTATATAAAGTTAAATTCATAGTAATAACATCTGTGCAGAATTTAGAGTCCCAACAATTAAATTGAGGTCAATGTACTGAGGCAAAGATTGATGGCATTCTGCAAATATTAAAGGACAAGTTAAATAGGTATAAAATAAACAAACAATTTTATTTCTTATTAAAGACCAGACAACTGGGATGTGAATGCTAAGTGCTCAGTAATGAGGACCAAGAAGAGTAATATAATGCTGTGGGTTATGTTATTACTGGGTTGTAATTCAGGAGCAAGGAGTGCTGTATTGAGCAGGCTCTCACCTGAGTTTTGTTGCTGATATGATACAAGTAAAAACTAATAACCCCTGGGAAGGAGCCTGAAACCCCAACTAGTGAAATTATTCTCTGCTCAGACTCACTGATGAAGGTTTTTAAGTGGGAAGAGGAATCAGACAATGTTTTTAGCAATATTTGTGGCTTTGCTTCAGCAACTGAATCTTGTTTTCATATTTATGCTCTTTCCTCATTTTTCAACATTTTTTAAAATGAGCAATGGGCAATGTACCACTGCCAGAGACCCAGCACAATTCTGAATATAGGCAGGGGACACTTCTGCAATACTTTTGGTACCTCTACGTCTGTTGTGGGGTTTTTATTCAACCTGTGATGTAATTTTTCTAAAGCCATGTGTGATCATTGACTCAGTGAAGCTTTCAGTGTGTGCTGTAGCATTTGCATGGAGAGAGAAGGTGAACCAGCAGGTCAAAGGAGGTGATCCTGCCCCTCTACTCTGCTCTTGTGAGACCTCACTTGGAGTATTGTGCACAGTTTTGGTGTCCTCAACATAAAAAGAACATGGAGCTGTTGGAGCAAGTCCAGAGGAGGGCCACAAGGATGATAAAGGTGCTGGAGCACCTCCCATATGAAAACAGTCTGAGAAATTTGGGCCTGTTCAGCCTGGAGAAGAGCAGGTTTCATGGACACCTCAGAGCAACCTTCCAGTATCTGAAGGGGGCCTACAAGGGTGCTAGAGAGGAACTCTTCATTAGGGACTGTAGTGGTAGAACAAGGGGTAATGGCTTCAAACGTAAACAGGGGAAGTTTAGATTAGATATAAGGAAGAAGTTGTTTACAATGAGGGTGGTGAGGCACTGGAACAGGCTGCCCAAGGAAATTGTGAATGCTCCATTTCTGCCAGTTTTCAAGGCCAGGTTGGATGGATTCTTGGGTGGCGTAGTTTAGTGCGAGGTGTCCCTGCCCATGGCAGGGGGGTTGGAACTAGATGATCTTAAGGTCCTTTCCAATCCTAACTATTCTATGATTCTGTGAAACTGCAAGTGGAGAGTAAAGCCAACTGGCGGTAACCCCACTGTGAAGCTCATCCTTCAAGTCAGTTTGTCTGTCGTGTCTGCCTGCACTTGAAATTTAAGAACTTCATGACTTGCCAATGCAGGTAAAAATAGTTGTGAAAGCTATTTGTTTAAAAAGGTCGAGTTTAGTAGGTACTTATCCAAATCTACAAGTAAATCTTGAAAGTTTTAAACCAACATGAATTGAAAAAGGTGAAATTATGTCTGTACCTGAAGCCTGTGTGGCTTGTGTCCTTCTAGTAGTATGTGGTCCTCATGTTATCCTCTACAGTGATTCAACTGCTACATTTTCTACCTCTGTGGCAGATACTACTCAAAAAGAAGAAAAAAAGGACCAACAGTATTTCCAGAGCAGGAATATCACAGAGATACTGTGTTTTGCTCTTCCACCTGCTCATACATTCCCACTTCTGGGAAACCCCAATGGGTGGGGTTTCTGCTCACAGTTTTCCACAGTGCTGCACACGAATGTTTGTAGCAGTTTTTCCAACTCTGCAGTAGAGCAGGGAAATGGGAAGAAAGTAAAGTATTTTTTACTCAGTCATGAAGCTGGAAACAAGGAAACTTGTGCTTGTTTTTTCCCATGCAGTGAGGAAAGCATGCAAATCATGTATGAAAAAGAAATTATTCTGAAAATTTACAAGAACACCACCACTGAAAGAACAGGGCCATCAAGGGAAATCCAAATCCAGAGCACAGCTGCGAGAAATCACAGAAAGCCTGGCCTAACACCATGTTAACAGGAATAGGATGATATTTCAAAGAGAATAAATCAATGTAAAATGGGCATACAATACTTTTTTTATTCCATGGAGATAATTTGGAATACGATGTACGAAGAAAGTTATTATATAATTTGAAAAAAATGCTACATCACCATTTCTCTACAGCCAAAACCTGCCCTTGTGTGTGTCCAGTGTATCACACTGACCAACAGCATTGCGTATGTACTCATGATTTATAGAGTATTCTATTTCCAAAGCAGGAAAAAGACTAGAGTACCTCGTTGGAAGCAGAAGTTGGGCAAGGAAAATATATTCTGCCAACCAAAAAATAAAATCATGTGTGAACAATGGAAATGCTGCATTGGTTATCTTTAAACTGATGTATTTATCAGCATAATTTTTTACTGAGAGTTACCCCGGCAAGTTCTTTATTATCATAAGAGAAATTCTTGGTTGGCAGCTCTGTGCAGTGGTCATTTGCTTAAAAATGAGAATTCAGTTGTATTCTGGCATTGTATCAATCTCCAGTAAAACTCCAGAACAACCTTATATATAAGCTCAAAATATATTGAGGCACAATATACTGCCTTAAAATTTGGAACAATAAATACATTTCTTAGTTTCAGAGATAAGCCTGATTGTTCTTTTCTTTTTGTCCTTTTCTGAAGAATAATAATATCTTACTTAGAAGAACCTGTAATGTTTCTGGCCTGCACTCATAGTATCTTGTACAGCTTAAACACTGGATTTTACTAAGCAAGGAGAGAGACTTTTCCGGATTTGGGAGTCATCCAGGGAAAAATAGGTATGCCATGGAAGTATGCAGGAAAGGCAATAGGTGGTGATGTTCTTTTGACTGCACTTCTCAGCCACAGTCATATCATATTTCTTGGATATTGAGGATCTTGGAACTGAGGAATTATCTGACGGATTTACAGTTTGGAAATGTTTTACCTCAAAAACCCTGATGTGCCAAAAGCAAGTAGTTAAAAGGAAATGTTTTCTTTTTTAGAAAGATTCTGCTGGAAGTGCATAGTCTCAGTTTCTGGAGAGCTCAGCTTCCTGCGCTGATCATTAATGGGGACTTCCCTGGTCCATGGCCCCAAATCACAACAGGGTTTGGATTAACCTCCTCTGAGAAGGACCTCCTGGATAAAGAGCTCCTAATGTTACTATTCGCTACAGCAGTTTTGGTGTCAGAACTGCCATAGAGCTGGGGAAAAATGTAGACATGGAAACTTGAGCAAAATGGGGACCACATCTGCCACCCTTTGTGTTTGTCACTTTTGTTTGTCATGGCTTATGCATGGACTGTAGTGAGATTGTGGGCAGCTGCTGCTGGACCCCAGAGATTGGCTTGCAGTGCATGGTTCTTGCTCACTGTTGTTTGCAAATAAGGATTTTCAGCCTTTGATATTTTAGCAGAAATTTTGAAAAATTATCAATTATGACTTGCGACAATAAACCCAACCAAACAACAACTTTCCAAATGGAAAATTAAACTAAACCAAAACAAACAAAATTGAACTAGCTACAGGTGCAATTGCAAGGACTTCACATATTTATGCTCAGTAAAGAGACAACGACCTCCAGCAAAGTAGAGGCATTGTTTGTTTGTGCACAAAAAACAGCAGTTTCCTCAGTTTCATTCTACTTTCATGCCTTTTACATGCAAGCTATTAGTTGTACTTTTTTTCCATCCTAAAGAGAGTGGGATTTCAGTGGATAGTAAAGCCTGTGTTTATGTGTGTGTACTTTGTGTGTGTGTACTGAATATTAATTAGTTAATACTCATAAGGATGTTGTTCCAGAGGAGATGATGTTTGGCTGTGGCTAGCAGAGATGTTTCTCAAGGTGGTGTTGAAGCAGAAAATATTAATGTTTAAAATGTCATATGAAGGCATGCACAAGAACTCATTTTTCTCTCTTCTCAAGGTGCCTGTAATTGAAAGCCATATACCGTGAGTTGAGAGGAACCTGGCCAGAGCTGTACATGACCAGAAACAGAAATCCTGACCTTAGCCACTAGTGGCTGGAAGAGTTTTGGCTGGATATCGCACAAAAGGGTTTGTGAACTCACAGGTTTGTGGTAGAAAAGTTTGCCAAGGCAAAAAAACCCCAACCAAAACCTCAAAAATGCTCTCATTATTATGCTGGGGGTGGGGTGGAGGGGTGTTGTCAGGGTTTTTTTATTTTTTCTGAAAAAGGGGAAATAAGAACTTCCAGATTATCATTAATAATAATTATAATATATATTTATGCACAATTTTATATATAATTCAATATATAATATTATTTTATGCATACATAAATGTAATTATGTCACAGTGGCCTGTTCAGGAGATATGTTCCTGGCTTCCATGCTACTCAAAATGAGTTCAACCTGTGTGGCCTTGAGTAGAATGGCAGACAAGCATATTCTTTATTTCTGATTCCAACTCTCATAAATTCTTAACTTGCTTAGAATTCACCAGATTAAATGAAAAGTTACTGTAATTAAGGATTTATTAAAACATGAATCCTTGACCCAATAGACTATAATAACTCATTTGTTTCAAATAAGACCTATTTAATTGTTCCATCACTGGCCTAAGCAGCCTGTGCAGTGCACAGTCACGTGTATTCTCCAAATCCACTTGCAAAATGATCTGTGAAATTTTTGATCCTCAAACCACTATACAGGCAGAAGCCCCTAAAACAAAAATGTGTCATTTTAATTAAAAATTAAAGTGCTGAAAGCCCTTATTATTTTGCACTACAAAGCAAAGACTATTAAAATACTATTTTTATACATAAGGTTCTATTTTATTTTTTTGTGAACAGTCTTCCCACTCCATATCTCTAAAAACAATAGTTATTGATTTACAGTCTTATTAAATAAGACTGTAAAATCTTGTAGCATGGAACTATGAATAGATATTTAAAAACAGTATGAAAATTGTTCCCAAATCAAGTCTATATATGGCACTAGTCAGCAGAGAGCCATTTTGCAGAGGCATATAAACTGCAGAAAATAGTTTCTATTGAAAATGCAAAGAAATCTGAAACTACGTACTGCCACAAACAATGCAGCCATAATTAAGGAATTACCCAATCCTCCTCCCCATCTTTGAAATGAACCTTCCCCTTTTTTAATTGGTTGGATATAGAAAGCATATTACTATATTTGGGTCCCGTTTCCCTAGTATAAGAATAGTCCTACAAGGAATTCCCAGTAAAAGAGTGTTGCAGTTACACAGTATATTAAAAAATAATACCATAGGAAAGTGTTATCCAATGGGCAGATGTTAACTTAAAGTGCATATTGTTTGGAAAAGGAGTTAATTAACAACTTATTAATTGGATAGAAAGTCTGAAACTGTTGTACTTCTAGCAAATACATAATTTTCTTCAAGTATTATTAAAGCGTTTTTGTTGTACCTATTAAAGATTCTTGTCTCTAAGTTAATTTCATTATGCTAATAAGCTATCATCGTTACAGAACCTAAGCTTTGATCCATGTTAATTGTCGTGATCTTCAAAGACAAAGTCACCACTTACTTTAAATGAATTTTACATCTTTTTAAAGAATCACACGGAAATTAGGGGAAGTAATTAATTTTTTATTATGTGTCTCAATATTTTTAAGGGAGGAAGTCAATGGTATTGGCTAGAATTCATTTTAACATTTAACTAGGGAAAACAGCATGAGGCAAAAAAACGTTCAGATGCAAAAGATTAAAGAAAATTTGAAACTGGGACCTAATTTGTCTTGATAAACTTTGGTGTTTAATATGCTTCTTTTGTTCTCAGTGTGAAACTGCAGGGTTTTGATTTGTAAAAACTTTTTGAAGAATTATTTCTTTCTAATTTTTATTCCTTTCTTTGCTTTCCTTTTACTGTAAAACAGTGGAGCTGACCTTCAAACCGTAACACTTTCAAATATCTATGAATATACAAGGTTAAATCTATTAGTGGTCTGAGATTAGCTGTGATACACTTGCAAAGTGTGTACCTTCCACAGCAGATTTTATCTTTCAGTGAATGATAACAACCTTACATCAACCCTATGAGTTTTAAGCAAATAACAGAATATGTATATTAAGTGATTTATTCCTCTTTTCTTTAAGTGTTGGTTATTTTAACCCTTTGGTGTTATACAAAGCTTAGTTCTGTATCAATAAGACATTTTTCTATTTGAGATCGGGATCTAAATACTAGTATTGTCAACACTTCTATGACTGCCAATTTACAGTTTCCAAAAATTTTCATTTACCTCTTTCAGACTTCTATTGTAAAAATGAAATGTGAAGAGCATGTAAATAAGAAAGGAAAAATTAAAAAAAGAAAGAAGAAAGCTTGTGATCTGTTTACCTGACAAGGTTCACAGTTTAAAGTCATGCTTTATTGAAACTGCTCTCTATCATATTTCTAAAGTAAAAACATACTGTTGCACCTGGAATGAAAAATGGTGCTTTTTAAAAGGCAGCAGACAAAAGTAATTTGAGGGTAGTAACACTGATTGAAATCAAAAGCCAGATTATCTACTTCATTCCCCTAGTTAACAGCATGTAAGTATTGTAAATGCAAGTAAACATCATGTTTAAACTGAACCTATACTGGGTGGATTTCTGCAGCAGACAGGTGGTGGGCTCATTGTGAGGATTTTTCAGCATTAATGCTCTACTCATTTAGACTAACACAAGGCTTGAGTAACCCTTATCTGGATTTAACCTATGACCTGTCAATCCAGAGACATACTTTCAGATCTCAGCATCAGTTTGGTTTTTTGCTGGTTTTTTTTTGAGCATAGATGACTTTAATCATTAAGCAGCTTTCATAACTGGAACATATACGTGTGCTATCCAGTGTTCTTTGATTTGCGATCTGGGTTTCTGCCCATATAATCCCCAGTGTCTAAGTGAATTCTGCTGAAGTTCAAAATTCTTTGATTGAGCATGTATTAGTGATTTGGCACATGATTGCACTGCTTATCTGTGTGACTTTTCACTTTTTGTGGCAGGGGCTTTAGCATGCAAAAAGGTCTACAAACATGTTTTATTATTATGATTGTTATGATTATGGTTATTATATTAGGGCATTACTTTCATAAACAGCAAGAATTTTTTTGGTGAAACAAGATTTTGTTTGATTTAGATATTTTTAATTTATTCTTCAGTTTTGATGAACTTTTTAAAAAGTGCATGTTATAGTGGGCACAGGGCATACCATGAGGGCATAAACTTCTCTGTTGTACAGAGTAGCAACAGCTTCCTCACCACTTTAATAAATCTGAGGAAGGCAGAGGCTCCAAAAGTGCCCTCCCCTTGCCTGAGCAATTGAAAAGCACAATTCTCCCTATCACATCTTTTCTTAATAATAATAACAACACTCCATAAATATTTATGTAAACACACAATTCAGAAGTACTCATCCCAGCAGTACTGTGCTTGTCAAGTGAGTCATTTTTCACCTGGCAGGATGATGTTGTAAGGCTCAGCTGTCTTAACTAATCCTGGCTAAAATGCAAAATTCTGTTTTGTAAGAAAATTCCTGGCCAGCTCTAATCTTAACCTCTTGCATGTCTGTAGCTTCTAAATCAATGTCACAGTTGTAATGGCTTTGAAAACCCATATGTTTGTAAACTAAATAAACCTTGATATTCAAAGGAGATGAAGACAAGAATTACATCTCTTGGCAATGGTGCTCTGAGCTCAGTTTCAGCTCGTGTTGGCTTCTCATTTTTATGCCCGTATACCACGCCAAATCTTCCTTATCTATGCAAACATTAACACCAACTGTTTGCTAACGCTGTGATGCATCAGCCTATCTTCGGTTTTGACCCTAATGTTACATAATAACTTTGAAAATATATTTCTTGATAGTTCACTGGGACCGCCTTCGGTTTCTCAACTCTTTATTGAGAGCTGCCTCTCCTAACCACTGACTAAATTAGCTCCTTACTGCTCTCAGCCAGCGAAGGCAGATAGGCTGCCAAACAGTTTCCTGCTCAAAGATCTCTGTATCCTTTCTGTGTCACGGCCCATAACCCTGCAGCTATAGCATTTTTTCCAGGTATATTTTTCCCATTATATTAAACTTACATGGTTTGGCCTTAATGATGCAACACAAATCTTTCCAAAGTTGCCCTAAACCTCTGCTCATTCTATTTTCCAGTGTGCCATTAGGCAGGCTTTAGTATCTTCTTAAAACAAATGTGTGTTATATTAACATGTGAAAAACTTCTGCACTAAACATAAGCAAAATGACACCCTAAATACCACATTCAAAAAGTGATAAGTGATTCCAATACTACCTACTAGGACAATTAATGCATAAAGAAGAAAATAAATATTTGTCATCAGTTCTATCTGGCCAAAAGTATTCCTTTAGGAATAGCATAGCATATATTACAGTATATAATTGTCTTAATTATTTTTTGGCCTATCCACAAAAATGTAGTTCCATTTCTCTCCCCGTAGTGTCTGAAAAATATGCAAATTTTGTTCGTTCCAGCTCTCAAAATAAAAAAGCCTAAAAGGACTCTCTTTAAGCTATTTAGGAAGGGTTCAGAAAACTTTCCTAAGTGTGGCTGTTATGTATCCAAGAATTTTCTTATTCATGGAAGTTGTCCTCAAGCTCTTCACTATTGTTCTGTGGTCTTCTCCTCACCCAGGCTGGCTTCTCTGCGTTCCTACAACAGCTCTGTTCCTCACAGTGCCCAAGAAGTCAGCATCCCCAATCCAATCCACAGACTGGAGCCTGTGAACATGGAAAACTGAGTCAAGTTCTTAAATCTTCCAGGCTTCCAGTTATGAAGCCAAAAGCATAAAACATGCGAGCTTTTAGGGTTTCTGTCCTCTTTATGTTAAAGTTGCAAGTTGTAGCACAAGGGGGTCAAAGAGCTTGTATCTTTTCTTATGGCTGTATGTGTCTGGTTAACAATCTTTAAGAAATCTAAGGAAAGCCAAAGGGTGAAGGTCTCTGGGACTCTAGCTATTCCAAACTTTCTGTTTCTAACCTACCCTTACTCTGATATAGCTGTAAAGAACCACAGAAGTCCTGGGCATCATAGGCAAACACCCTATGTGGTATTTAGGATTGGTCTCTACTGCAAAATTTTCATAATGCAACTTTTAAATTCTTTTTCTTGTTTCCTCCCCAGCTATTAAAAATTCCACTTCTAATGTGAAGCAGAGCCGGTATTCTATAACCACCCTATGAGCACAGTAATCTGTAACTTGGTTATAGGAAATCATTCCTTTGAATAAGACACTGAGAATGTGATTCAAATGCTCAGTGAAGGTGGTCTGCCTAACTAGATGACAGCTTGTTCAGTTCAGTCTGAAGATCAGACTGTAAGGGTTGTACATCCCAGTCTCCTTCAAAGCTGCACATTGGTGAGACCTGGCACTTGCGGGTAGGTTGGACAGATTCTTATGTAATTGAAGTATCTAAAGCTATAGATTTTTATGTCAAAAACTGTGACCATATAAATAGGTAACTGGGTATTACCTCTTTTTTGTATCTCAATGGTGTTCTGAGAAAAGCTCTTTGATTTTCCTGCTTTCCAGAGCAGTTGCTTATGAAAAAGAAGCTTGACGCGAGACTTGCTGTGGAAATGTTATTCAAACACTGGTTAAGTGCCAGAATGTGTTGGGAAAAAAGAGCTTCCAGGGAAACATCACCCTGATTAAAACCTGATTTTACTGAGTTTTCTTTATGCAAAGGGTTACCAGAATAGTAAGACAAAGTCATTAGTCAGATTTTCCTTCCCTTACTAGATCATTACCAGTGATGGTTTTGTTTTCTTTATTGCTGTTATTTGAATGATTATTGTTACTACTCATCAGCAAGCTACTTAGGTACTGCTTTCTTCTAGTCTCACTTCTCACACGATATGTTAAATGTCCTGTTGATTCCTGTCCTTGTTTGGCAAGTTTTCCACACTACCATTTTATTTTTTATAATAAACATAGTTGGATATATGAGAAAAAGATGGAAAGAAAGTCATAATGCCAACTTTTTTTTTTTTTTCTCTCTATGTTATGTTCTACATGAAGTCACCAGTGTAACTATCAACAGAAAACAGCCTGTCTTATGTTAAAGGACGAAATTGAATCAGCAAACAACAGAGGACAACAGAAAGTACTGTTTTGATAATTGAAGGGATTATGTATAAATTTTCTCTTGTAAGGCCATTTGTAAAGGTCATATGTTTAGGTTGGTTCTTTTCAAAGGATAAAACTTTGGGCAAACCATATTTGATACTGGTTTAGCAAGATCTTCAAAAATGGCCGTGGATACACTACCACTTCCTAAATATTGGACCAAACAAATGGACACCATGGGATTTCTGTGAAATTGTAGCCATGGATGTGGTTAAAACACCCTACTATGTTCTGCAAGTGCTATACTACTCTTGGTAGATCATAAGATGTTGGGGTTGTCAGATGCTTTACTCTTCTAAAGACCTTTGCCTTTTAACTAAATGCTTGCTTATCTTTCTAATTTAACATAGTCCCACATTATTTTTGTAGTAATTTCAGACTATCTGATAACATATAATGGAAAACATGTTTATGTCTTCCACTAGTTCTTGTTGCATATTTCAAATGCTTAGAACAACAATTTTCAGAAGCTTTCATTAAGGTTAATTTAAAAACTACATTAAATACAAACAGATTTTCTCACAAACAAAATGCAGTGTGTACTTAACAGACTTCTGTATGTTATATTTGATAAACTACCTCATATAAATGCAAATTCTGACTTTCTGCCAGAACAAGGTGGTACAGAAAATATTTCTATTAAACAAATAATGCTGGGAGAGTGAACTTCAAGTTATGGTATGTTACACTGAGAAAGATTTCTTTTCTCACTGAGGTCACATGTATATTTATGTTATTTCTTCTGAGTACTTTGCTGCTCCTACTACACTAAAGACGATGCTCTGTATAAAAGACAGGTACATGTGTGCATGGGATAAATATCCATTTTCAATCAATTCTGCTTTTTAATACTATATAGAGCTATTGCTGACTCATTTTGCTTTACAGGAAAGTGTTAAAGGAAGATGTTATGCTATAAGATGAACTCTGAAACTAAGCCAGAAGGGTCAATAGGAAGGGAAGTAACCCTCAAACCTGGGATCATTAGGTATGACCTGAAAACAGAGCTTTGTATGTTTCTTCCCGGGTGTCAACTCATCTTGCTGAAGTTGGATAATGATCATTTGGAAGAGGAGCATGAAAATTAAAGCTGCCAGAGGCAACACTAAAGAGCATATGATGGAAACAAATTGAGTCACCACCAATGTGGCTAACATTGTTGGTGAAAAACTGGGACACCCACATGAGCCATTGTTTGCTGTACCTCGTCTGGTTTATGTAGCTCACTGAGTTGAAAGCTGCATCTGCATTAACCTTGTGATTTGAGGGGGATTCATGCAATGTGGTTTCAATTGTCTATAGATGCTTTCAGTTTGTACTGTGCACTGCCAGTAATAATTGGCCCTACTGGTCTCCCACATTCATGGTTGCTCAGCTCACCCTGATGAAGCTGTGGTGAGGGCTGTTTCCTGATGTGGTCACTTCTAGATGGCTGCTGCTTTGCAAGTCTGCTAGGAGAGGGGTTTCTATTCACTCTTCACTCTGCCCCAATAACAGCTGCTGCATAGACCTTTTTCCTGAATATATTTTGCTGTGGAAAAAAATGCTTTTTTTGTTTTTCAGGCTCGTTTCTGTCCTGATTTGGTCTGAAGTGGCCTTTCGTTCTATTGGGGTTGTGATTTATTCTCCTGAGCTTTGCTCATCTGAAGGTTGCACAGAGTGAGTCTTGTACTACTTTTACCACCTATTTCCATCCTACTGGTGTACACAGCTTTTGTCTTTGAGCATTTTTCTGTGGGCATCGGGGTGATGAGACCTACTAAAATAGAAGTGATCACTTCAACCACCACCAAATTACAGCCATGCCTGAGGCAAATTACAACAGCTTTGTGACAGTGTCACCATGTTATCTTTGTGACAGAGACAGAGATAACAAGAATTAATTAATCAGTCTTTGATTAGAATAAAAGAGGAGGGGAAAATCATTCTACTGTGATTCCACTACAAAATATATGAAACTGGTGAGGTTTTTATTTCATGTTACTTCTCAAATATCGGACAGTCATGTGTAATGCAGTGTTCAGGATTGCATGACCACTGTCTTGGTTACCCCTCCAAACCCACTGTTGATGGGCTGCAGGGGCAAGAGTTCCTCATTTTATAGATAAATATATGTTGAACACTAGCACCATGAGGCTGACGCAAATGCTGTTATTCTCACAGTGTAAAAACTCTCACTTATTCAAAGGTCTTGAGTAAAGTCCCAGGTATGCTTCCCTTGACCAGAGTCAACTCTGTTTTCTTTACAGTACTGGGGGAGAAATTCTGTGTTGCTGTCTTTAGACTGATGGCTAAATCTTAGAAATTGGTCCCTTATGATAAAACATGAGCTACATGGTGCCAGTGTCTGACTGGAATTACAATTATCTAAGTAAATTCATTTGTATCCCTTTCATAGCAGCTTTTCTCTGGGCACAAGTTTTTTCTGTGGGACATAGGAAGAATGAAATTAATCTTATAAAGAGGGAGGGGGTTATACTGAAATCAATAGTTACAGAATTAACTGGGCAAATGACTTTTTCTTAATTCTTTCTCTTCTCAGAAGATGAAGTTTTGATGGGTACACAAATCTAATGGCTGCCAAAAAGCTGAAGTATTTCATTCCAGCTATGTTGAGCTAGTCTAGACTTTAGTATTAATAAAACCTGAGAGTGTAAAAAATGTCAGTGTTGGAGATGAAAAAAACCTATTCTGGTTATTAAATATGAGTAAGTTAAAGCATAATAATGTAATAATTTTTTTTTTAAAATTATCACTTTTAGAAAGAGTAGCATGGCTCTCCTGGGCAATTTTTAAATGTGAGCCAAATATGTGATTTTATAGCTTGAAGTTAGATAATACACAAACCAAGGGTGTTTTTCATTATTTCAGAGAAACAGTGCATTGAGTTGCATAGGCACAAGAAGTAGGTCTGCCACATTGTTGAAATTTTTGAAGCATTGCAGTGGCTGGGTTGATCTGCAAACCCTAAGGCCCAATTCAAAGGCCAAGTTCATTTCCTTCTGTGTACCTTCAGAGCTCAAAGCTCACAGACTTTCACTTTCAGCCAGGCAGAAGCAATCTTATCATTCCTTCTTACCACCAAAGTTTCAGCTTAACTTCAGCTGTTCTTCAGCTGCATTTAGGGGATGCAATACAAAAGATGCTGCCACAAGGCAGGTTTTCCCAGCCGAGTCATAGCATTTATCTGTAATGACAGTGGTAAAACCTTCTCACATGCAGTTCACAGAAATGAATTGTACCAAAAGTATCTATAAAAGCTGCAGCATCCCTTTAAAGAGAGCATAATGTCATCGTTTTTCAGCGGGTATCTTCTCTAGAGGCAAATAATCACTTATCCCATTAATGATCTGTAAATAATTGGACTGAATCTTTTTCCTTCATTCAGGTTTCAACAAAGATTAGAGGCAGAACATTTCAAATGTGTATGGGGATGCTACAACTTGAATCACATGTTGCGTCTTCCCACTGCAAATGTTGGAGGTAATTCAGTGTCTGAAAAAATCTTTCTTCTGTATCCTGGGGACTATCATCATTTTTACTTTTACCTTTCACTCATGACTCCAGAAATTTGCCCAGACCTCTAAAGATGTTTGGTGCTCTATAACCATCTCAAACTTGTCTTAGCTGGGCACAAGCCCTGGTAGCACCAGGTCCTGGCATATACTAGGTCCAGTGGATAATTTATACATCAAAACCAGTGTCAACACCACAGTGTCCATCCTGTAAGTCATATTAACCATGTTAATTCAGGGATACTGTAGATGTATGCTGCTTTGATCAGCAAAAGAAATATTTCATCTTTATGCTAATGCAGACGTAGGTTGCCAACTGAGCTGCTATGCATCAGGTGATAGCAGATGGATTTTATTATGCTGTGGATAACGTTTGTGGCCTAGAAATTTTGGCAAAAGAGGGGAAGGGGAAGTTTCCCCTGATAAGAAAAGCACAGGTAATGGGAAAGGAAGGCTACCTTTACAAGCCTAAGCAAACCTTTTTAAACCTTTCAGTTTAAAACACTTATTTCGTCAAAGTTCATCTACCCTATTGTCGTGGTTTAAGCCCAGCCGGTAACTCAGAACCGCGCAGCTGCTCACTCACTCTCCCTGCTTCTTCCTCCCCCAGCTCCTGGAGGGATGGGGAGGAGAATCAGAGGAATGTAACTCCCACGGGTTGAGATAACAGCTCTCCAGTAACTAAGGTATAATACAAAACCGCTATTGCTACCAATAACAATAAGAAAAATAACAAGGGGAGAGGATACAATTGCTCACTACCCGCTGACCGATACCCAGCCCGACCCAGGCAGTGATCTGGACCTTCCAGGTAACTCCCCCCAGTTTATATACTGGGCATGACGTGCTGTGGTATGGAATACCCCTTTGGCCAATTTGGGTCAGGTGTCCTGTCTCTGCTTCCTCCTGGCTTCCCCTCCTTCCTGGCAGAGCATGAGACTGAGAAAGTCCTTGGTCAGAGTAAACATTACTGAGCAACAACTAAAAACATCGGTGTTATCAGCATTGTTCCCAGGCTGAAAGTCAAAACCACAGCACTGCACCAGCTACTAAGAAGGAGAAAAAATGACTGCTGTAGCTGAACCCAGGACACCTATGATCTCCTAGAATTACCAAAACTTAAATTATAAATATATATATGTTCATGCCAGCTATTAGCCTATGCAGTTCTATAACTAGTATGTTTAGTTTCATATACTATATATTAAGCCACTGTAGAGCAGATGTGCTGCTGAGTGGAATACAGATACAATATCAGCACCTGGATTATCACTGACTCCCGTGATGGGTACTTGGATTAACATCCGAGATACCTGCAACAAGCATATAGGCAGATGCAGGGAGCTTTGTTGAGCTCCAGACATTGCCTATTTCATTCGGAGTCTTCTCATTCTCAATATGTCATGCCTTTTGCATTTGGGAACTTTCTTCTAGATTTCTTTTACTTCTTGACATAGGAATTTCAAACTATGGCATCTAATTATCAGTCAGCGTTAAAAATTTCATTTCCAAGCAGTTCCTTTGTGCTGTTTACTTGCAAGGGCAAGGTCATGGCTAGTGTAAATTCTTTTCTTGTTACATATTTCTAAGAAGTAAGCAAATCCCTATTGAAAACTGAAGATTATATTATCAGGACTTTTCATTTTTCTCTCTAATTTGTCATTGGCCTCTAACAATTAGCAGCAAGCTGTGTCAGATATAAGTCCATCTAGTGACTTTATTGGAGAGCCTACAGCATCTTGAAGTACATAGGGCAAGTTTTAAGTATATCACTCTCTTCATGCTACCTGATAACAACTGCTAAAAGGTGGGAACGTTTAAATGTATTTAGTTCTTTTCAGGTTGGTTATTTCACTTTAAAGATTTTCTTTTAATATATTCTGGCCTGTCCAGTAATGGTATTTTCATTCAAGTTCTGATCCCAAACCAAAGTTTGTTTCAGTTTTTTTGTTTTCTTTAAAAAAATAGGATTCTGGTTTTGATTGTTTTTTCTTATTAAAACTAACTTGTGTGTAGACCTTGCCACAATTTAGGGTATTTGTGAATGCTTCTACATAAAAGGAATGAAAATAACTAATTATAATAATACCACTAAATGCCATGGCTGGCAAAAGAGTAGAAATCCCTTCCTATTATATTTTTTCTGGTTTTAGAAAAGAAATTAATCCAACTCTTGGATGAAAATTTAAAACCACAACATTTTTCAGAAGAAAGGATTTCCAAAAATATCATATTTTTAGAAATTCACAATGATTTTTGAAGTTGCTGATAAAAATGAAATTGATTAAAACTTTTTTAACCAATTAACCAGAAAGCTGTATTTTTATAACACAGAAAGAAATATTTTCAAATCAATGACTGTTTTTCCAACAACCTTTTCCTTGAAAGGATATTTTCTACTAGGAAAGCAATTGCAACAGAAAAATTCTGATATGGTCTACTAATTAGAGCATCTGGTGCACCCAGCTGGCCTAAGGTAAGATCAACTATGAGTATGTAGCAGCAGATTATTTGCCCAACCCGTTGTTTCAGATCATACATAGAAGAGCCACTGGTGTATCCAAGAAACTATTCCAGTGCCTGCCTGCCTGCCCCAAATGTCCTTGTCATGAGCCAGACCCTGTCCTCGTGCAGTTTATGGCAAAAAAGAGGACTGGAACCTCCCTCTTGACAGGCATCTATGTATGCATTTTCCTGTTAACATCTAGCAGGGAGACACCGGATCATATGTTACTAGAATTTAGCAAGAGGTGAGAAGAAGAGCTGTTTAATCAGCAGAAACATGAAGACTAACTCAAGCATGCCCTGGGTTCTCTGGAGGAGATCAGCCAGTGGCAGTGAGGCATAAATGTCTAAGTCCCTTCCAGACATCCTGCTTGCTCTGCCTTGAGCCTCTAGAAACAAATGCAAGAAAGATTTTTCTAATGAAAAAATATTTTATAGCAATAGTAATAAAAATGTTTGGGGGGAATACTTTGATGGGAAAAAAAATTATTTCATCACTCTTGGTAAACTTTCTTGCTTTGTTTTTGTTTTGGTTTTGGTTGTGGTTTGTTGGGTTTTTTTCTTATTTATTTTCCTGAGTGTTAAATATTTACATATCTGTACTTTTAAAAAAAATTCTTTTAGGTTAGCAACATAGGACTGGCAGGAACCCTATGAGCAGCGGGTTTCATGCCCACATTTCATAATCCCATATGTGAATTGATCAAGCTCCACATTAAGTGGCCTCTGGGGCAGTTGTTTTCCTCTCTTTCTTGTCCTCATGGGATGGCTGCAGAAGAGCTCACACTGTCATGTCCCTTCATCAAGCTTCTCCCAAAGCTCATTAACTGCCAGATGATATCTGTTCATATTTGTGTTAATAGCAAAACTTCTTCCCTCTTCTTTTAACCCCATTGGTTTATTTATAGACGGAAATTGCATCTCAGCCTTTGTTCTATTAGGCTAAGTGTGCCTAGCTATTTTAATCTCCTCTGATAGCACAGGCTCTTCTCTGCTCGCCTACAAGTCCTCCTTTGCAGATGTTCTCATCTCAATCAATCTGAACCAATACCAGGCAAAGAAGGTTAACCTGACACGTTACCTTTAAGAAACCCATAAGGCAACATAGCTCATTTTTTATTTACTTCCACATCCATGGTAATTCCTTCTTTCTGTTCTTATGCCGAATCTTAAAGACCTTTTGTCCACCCAATGGGTTTGAACTTGCTTGAATCACTCTTTTCTCTTTCTTAAATGTACCTCTGTACATCCTTATAGAAATTGTCACACAGTGTATTTCAGTTTACTCCATCTCCCTCACTCTACATTTCTTGCAGTTTTTAGTCCTAGAACAAGTCTATCATAAAGAATTAGTTACAGAGACAAATAGACAAATACATGTGAGAAAACACATAAGTATATACACATAGAAATAAAATTTATGTAAAAATTTGTGTGTAGACATAAATATATTTATGAAAAGGACAGGTTTATAGAAAGAGAAATATATAACAAAGGTGTAAGTGAACTTTTCAAGGGAAAAATTGTCGTAGTGTTGCTGGGTCAAATTTGAGACATAATGCTATCAGAGCTGAGGGAGAATTTGTGGATCAGACTTCTTATTACAGATAAATGGGAACAAGTGCAAAACAGGAGATAGGGTTAGTGATTTTTGGAATTCGTCCTTATCCACTAAAATAAAAATACTGTTTCAAGTCACACTTTTTGCACCTTTGTTTAGTTAAGACTTGCTGCAGCCAGCAGTAGTGGGTTTTCCAAAACCACTTTTTTCATTGTTAAGCAACTACACTGTTAATTTGAGAAAATAATATTCAAAGTTCAATAAATGTTGGTAAGTATAGCATGTTATTTAGTCACATAAATTCTTTTTAACATACTACTTTAATTCAACAGATAAAAATCATTCAGAATTAACTTGCTAGACTCAGACCCTAAATGCACACAGTTTCCATGGAAGTCAGCATGTTGTAGGGCAGAATTAGTCTGTGTGTTTAATTTATCTTAATGACTATTATTAATTCATAAGTACTGTTTCCAGAAATGTATTCAGTTAGTTTTATGTTAGTCAAAATCAATTGTATGTGATTTATTTTGATCATTCAAGATTACAATTTTGATGTATTTGTTCTCATCCTGGATGTCAAACCAGGCAAAGAGGAAACACAATGCT
This sequence comes from Nestor notabilis, assembly GCF_000696875.1. NCBI lineage: Eukaryota > Metazoa > Chordata > Aves > Psittaciformes > Psittacidae > Nestor > Nestor notabilis. Next base: position 70,354 of record NW_009937776.1, read on the forward strand.
AAAGAAGATTCACCTTCTGTTTACTGAATGTATTTTTTATTTCCCTTTATCAGGAATCCACATGTTCTTTGGGTAAACCTAATTCTGGTGGGCTTTCACAGAATGGGATATTGCAGTGAATGAAGAAATGTCATTGAGATGTCCAGCTAGACCTGGAAGCATGACGTAGTGGTAGGGCCAGGCTGGTGGCTGTAGGCAGTACAGGTTCTCTGTTCTGTAGCTAGACACAGATATGGAAGAGTTGGCCTGAAATCTGGCTCAGCACCATCACTTGTCAAAAGTGGTTTAAATTTGGATCTTACTTCACCCAAACCAGCAACGCTCTGGAAAGTAATTTCAAACAAAGGATTTAGCTTCTCCTGGACCCCCACCAATTTCTGTGCTGCAAGAAAGATGTTATCCTTATGCAGAGTGGGGGGTTGAGGTTGGCCTGTGATGCTTTAGACATGGAAATTCACTTGGGATCAGATCTCAACAAGTCTTTGGTGCTTGTGATTTTGGAGTGAGCACATGGTTTTGAGCACTTCTCCAAGCAAGGCCAGGCAAAAAGGCAATACACACCACAAAGGAAACATCTCCTGTCTTTGGCGTGGATGTAAGGCTCTGCGTGTCACTTTGCCATATGAATTAGGTTTGTAAAGTTTTCCAGTTCACCAAACCCTGCCCCGGCTATCCACCTTGCAGCAGCAACTTATCCTGCAGTACTGATGGGTACTTGGGTGAAAGCTGAGATGCAGCCTGGGGGCTTGCACCAAAATTAGGTGCTATAAGGTGCATCAGTTTCACTTGGGAACTGAAAGATAAGAATTGCCAGAGACAGCTTTGCCTGGATCTTCCCTCCCAGTTTTGGACACACAAGGGGAGGGATCAAATGTATTTGTGTCTGCTGCTTGCTTCCAGTGTGCAGGAACAGCGACTATAACCATGTATTACTTTTACAGGCAGCTTTGTTGGAAATTTGTGTTTGAATAACTTACAGGATCAGGCCCTTGGTTTACAAATGTAAGTAGCAAGTTTAGGTCAACACAGTGAACAAGGGTTTTGTTTGGCTGTTTATCATTATGTTGAGCCCTACTCACTCTGTGTCTCCAGTTGCAGTTACTTGTGTTTGTTGCCAGCTGGAAACACCACTAATGAATAACACTGAAAGTTAAAGTCTGTTCAAACTCATACCATGATTGTGTGTCTTCTGAAGACTCTCATTAGCTTTCCCACATACCTTTATCTTTCTCCCAGCCTTTCCAGTTAGGTGATACCACTTTGAAAAATATGCTCCCATATTTGTCTGTTTATAAGCATCTCCAGCTAGACATAACTCTACATGGCAAGAAGTTAAAAACCCTGGTCATTAAACCTCATCCACTCAAGATGAACCTCTCTCATTTTTCTTGGTGCAGCACTGTTGTAGTGTGAGCTCGGTTCAGCTGAATTCATAAAGCTTTTCTGGAATTAAAACAGCATGCTTCGTACCAAGATGCCTTCACTTCCTGTGCCTTAATGTTAAATCCTATAGTACTGTGGATCTTAAAGATGATTGAGTTATTTTTAAACCACTGGATGTCTTCCAGTCACTGTGTTTCACACTGGATTAATTATGTAAGAATACTGACTTGTTCGTCACTAATGTTACAACTTTTAAAAACAACATGCTGTTTAAATTCAAGCTTGGCAATTTCTGCCTGAATCCCCTCAAATTTATGGCACCACACCCATAGCATAATAAAATCTTTAGTGGTCCTTTGTCTTTTAGCCTGCCTTCTATTTTTTCTCAAGGGTGTTTTATGCTGGAAGATGCATACAAAAGTTGTCCAGATGTTATTTGTATCAGAGCAGGGATTTCAGTCCAGCTATCTGTGGTTGCAAATGTTTATTTTAATGGGTTATTGTGCAATCCTTGCTGTGCGGACCTCACTGGCCTTTTATGTATGTTCTCAGCAATGCCAGCACATTGTTTTTAGATATATTATTTTAGTCCAATAGCACTGTTACTGGTCACTGTGGGGAGCAAAAAATGTAACACCTGTAGGAGCACAGACAGTATTTTCACTGAGCTCCGCACAGGGCTGGGTGCAATGTGCCAGCCAAGGCAGCAGGGCTGGTGTGCAGTGGGTGGGAGCGGGGTGCGTTGAAACAAAGAGCTCAGCTCCATCACCGCGGTATGCACTGGGAATTTATTTTACCATAGCTGTTGCAACAAACAGAGGGTGGGTTTATCATACATATTTGGGAGTCTAATAAAATCTTAACCGATGTTTCCTTGATACTAAATTGTTTCTCTCGTAACTAAAAGCAAGCTATGTGTACGCCAATTAGGACCGCAGATTTCAGCTCATTAAAATAAATTTAAAATGCAAGTTTCATTATGTGCTGTAAAGACTATGGACAACTGCTGGAAGAAAATATCTGCAGAGCTCAGAGCCTTCTATTGGGTCTGCATGTTGAGCCAGACAGTGTGTAGTAGTGAAGGTTGGTCTGCAGGCTCTGCTCTACCTACATGGGTTATGTCATGGCCAAGGTCTTTCATGGCAAGGAGTTTAAAGCTAAAATTGCATGCTAAAAGTGCCCAGACTTGCATTTTCAAGAAACATGAGCAAGCAAGATGATGGCAATTAATGCAATGCAATGACACTTATTTGCACATGCAGAGGATTGAGTCCATTTAACCTTTAAGAGAAAACAGTTATTATATTTTAATGTTGTTTTACATATTAACAGTCACATTTTATTTTGATGTGCTTAATTAATATAGACAACCTCAAGCCATTAAAATGTCATTTAAACATTTTAGTAGGAAGTTTTGTGTAATTTACACTGCTGCATTCAACTCCCAGCATTCCAAAATCATACTCAAAATAATTAGATTTAAAAAATATGATTGGAATTGTTCTTTGTCTTTTTATTTTTCAGCTTTAAACCCCACATTTTAACTCAGTAATAAGGACCAGGGTTTGGTTTTTAAAAGTGAAAGATGATGTTGATAAGCATCATATGCTTCCTAGAGCTTGTGCTTTAGTTAGATGGTACTAGTGAAATGGGTATCATAAGCAAAACAGACCTTGTTTGCAATTCTGCCCAGCCCTCTTTGTTTTCAACACTGTTCAGTTACACAGGGCTTTTCCACGAGGAAATTAGTCCAAACAGCTATTTTACCCTTAAGTTGAGGTATCACATCAGTCATGAGTGACATTAATCCCACTGTGGAGATAGCTTAATCGGGAACCAGTGAAAGCAGTTAATATATGACCTTTTCTAAATCTGGGGATGGGATGGACGTTAAATATTTGTGTTCCTGAGAATGAAAAGTTGGAGGAATATGCGATGTCGCCTTCCTGACCAGACCTCATGTGCCCTGCACATGATGTATCTCCTGAACTGCATTATCCCCTGTTCCAGTCCCCAGAACAGAAGGGCCAAATATTTAATCTTGGAGCTTTCCATGCTAGGGAAATCCTGGGTGTAATAAAGACCAAATCTTTCCTGCAGAGCCCAGGGCAATTCCTGTCAATGAGATCCAGCTCTCCTTTGGCAGTGGGGTGAGAGCAACAGACCCCAGTGCTCCAGCAGTTGCTCCACCTGTGGGTCACAGTGCTCAAAACCCTGCAGCGTGCCTGGGAAAAAACAAATCCCCATCTCAGGTCTTGGCAGCTCTCTAGGAAATCAATTTCTTCTCATTCATGTTCTGTAGAATGTAAATGTATTTGTAAATTTTAAAGTAGCTGCTGATGCTCAGCAGTAAGCCAATTTTGTCTTACAAAACCATTGCTATTTGGTCTTAAACTAGCAAACTTTTGCATGTATCCAGCACTCTTCATATTTCAGGGAAGATTTTGTCTAGCTGCCTCTGTGACATATGGTAATGCTTAGTGTGTGCTGTATGGCCTGGAGCCATACCACTGCAGCCTGTATGCTCCTTAGATCTCCCAGGCTAAGGGAATTGGGACAAGTCAGTATTTGAATGCAAAGGACCTCCTAGAAAAAGTACAGCATATTGTGCCGGTACAAGGACAAGATGTTCCTCCCTCTGGGCTGAAGCAATTCCCCACATGGGGCTAAGGTGACTGTATGCTCCCCAAGCGTTAGCCTTTTGAATGACAGATTATAAAATAGACCACTAATGTACTGTAAAAGTTCTCACAGATCTTAGTCATGGGAAAAGAGCAAACACACTAACTTCCCAAGGTAATGCAGAGGAAGTAGCCATGTGGGGAAAAGCACCATGAGACCTTTTCTCATCTTGTTTTTTTGGGGACCATCTTCCATTACCATCTTCCTTTACGGGGTGCAGCTAACCCTGATGAAAAATCACTGCTTGTTTTTCACACAGAGCACTCTCGGCTCTGGGAAGATGAAAGAGGCCCAGCAGCACCCCGAGTGCAGCCCAGTGAGCACAAAAAACCACCTGTGTCTGTGAGCTGGGGCAGGAGAAATGGGAAGGAGTGTGGTTTGCGGTGAGGGAGAAGGCTATAGGTCTGGCTTTGTAGCCTCTTCTTGATGATGTTATTAATTCATTCTGGGACATTGGGAGACTCATTTAACCTCTCTTCATCTCAGATTCAAACCTCTACAAGCGGTTATTATAACATTTGGCTGTATTATGGCATTGTTGAAAGGCTTAATTAAATTAAGTGTTCTGAGATCTTTGAATGAGAGGTGCTATCCAAGTGAAAGCTTGTTGATGATGATGATGACTAAATTACGAGGCCAAGTGCTTCACAAGTTTTACTCAGTCCTTGGTTAGACAAAGCTATTTTTAAACACTGCATTTCATGTACCATTAGAAGTGTTTTGGGAGTGCCATGTGTATAGACATGACATCTGACCCACAGTGGGAGTGATTTGTCAATGAAGGGTTTTAATAGTAGAAAGCTACCAGACATCATTCACATGTAGGAAAAGAAATGCATGCTGGTCACAAATGGTTTAGGGTTTTTTTGTTTTTTTTGGTTTGGTTTTGTTTTTTTTTGGTGGGGGGGATGTTAATTTTGTTTGAAAACCTTAATTGGGAAGAATGGCTAGGACTTTTAGTTATTTCCAGAGAAATGCTGTCTCAGGTGGGAAACAAGAAAGACCTACTCAAAGTGGTTTGCAGGCATCATGGACATAAGATGTATAAATAGATGTCTTCCATCTTCAAACCTGTGAGTACAGAACTGGCATGATAACCTGCTAAGTATGTTTGGGTTTTCACTAGTCGGTATCTTACCAATAGTATGGAGGCAAAATTCTGAAGTCCTGTTTTAATTTGTATTCCTTTGTTACTTATGCAATAACTCTTGTGCTTTGGCAGGAGGGCTGTTGCCCTAAACCTCCTCACCTAACAAGCTTCTCTTCACCTGACCCTTCAGCTCAAGTTTCCTTCTACTAGTATCTCTGACACACTCATCCTCTGCACTTTTTCTTATTTGGCATCTTTTCTGAATTTGAAAGACATAGTTTTCCTAACTGCTTTTATTGGATAGGGTCATCCCCCAATATTACCTTACCAGTAACACCAGCAGGCTGTTTTCCCCTGTCTCTGTTGCCACCTTCTGCAAGCTATCAATCCTTCTTAGCCTTGTTTTCTTTCTTCAGAGTTTCCCTCTATTGCATAAAGCCTACCTTATTAAAGTAACCAGAAACACAAGTGCATACACTTTATCTGGATTTTTTGTTTGTTTGTTTTAGTTTGGTTTTGTGGATACCATAGGTGTAGGACCACATCTAGTTTTGGAGTCTGGCCTCATTAAAGGTCTGCTTTACAGCCTATTCTATATGAAGCGGGAGTTTTTCAATAAACAGGAAGAATGGTATTTTGGTTAAAGCCTTCAGGAGATCAGGATTCAGCTTCTAGCTCTGCATGCTTCCTGTGTGGTTTTGGGAAAGACACTTTGTGCCATATTCCCCGTCTGCAAACTAAAGATGATATTACATCCTGTTTCTCACCTTTTCCCTGCAAGCTCTGTAAAGCTGCAGAGGCTGTAAGCACTGTAGAGCAAATAATGTCGCTTTTATATGCAGTGCTTTCCACAATAGCATTTCACTCTCAGCTGACAAATAATGACTATTGCAGTGCTAATAATAAATATGAATTGTAATTGAATATAATACTTTTAGCCTTACTTGTACTTAAGGTTGATTCTTCCAGACTTTCTGGAAGTTTATCTTGGGACCAGCCTGAGCAAAGAATAATCATATCAAACTGTGCTAAATAAGGTGAATTTCTTTTCTCATATGTTTTCTCTCTATTTACTGAAGGAGAATGAACAGTAGACTTAAGACCATCAAACTCATTTCACCTTTGTAATATTTAAACTAATTAGTCTCAGAGATGAAAAACATTTCTCAGATTCCAGATAATCTTAAACAAAACACTTCATGCTGATTTTATTCTGCTCTATCTGTGCAAAGATTAAACAAAACCCACAGTTGGTTTCATCTGCCAGGCTCTAAAAAAAAAAATAAAATAAAAATCATGCCACAGAAAGAGAGGGGGAAAATAAATCCAAGGCGAGGTTTGCAGTGCTATGAGTTTGCTCATCCTTAGTTTATCTTCTGCAAATGAGTATGTATAAAACAGTCCACCTACTGTTCTAGTACTACGATATAATGCAGTTCCACTGAATGATCCTGTTAACCTAACCTTCAATTTGCTGGGATTTGAACTCTGAATTACAGCTTACTAACATAGTTTAACAGCTGGTACAAAGGCTTCTTTTGAATTTTTAATCACATGAATTAAAGATTGCTGGAGATGCTTTTCAGACTTCCACTAGCAGTGATCCAATGTACAGAAAGACAAGTATAGGTAGCCACTGGAGGATTAAGAGCACAAAGGTACTATGGCTTGTGAAGCTATGTTGTGCTCTTTGCTTGCCAAATTAGGAATGCTAGTGCAAATTATTCATATGAAGATAAATTCACATTATGGCTCAAAAGGACCCTGAGACATTTAGCTTTATTTTAAAATCCCCTCTTTATCTTACATTTTTTTATATATGGTGTGTGTCGCACACAGCACAGGTTTTGAAGACAAAACTCAGTTTAGCAAAATGTTTCTTCTGTCAGTAAAGGGAACACAATCTCACACACACACACACGAGAGAGAAGGAAATATAAAGAGAGTGATTGCAACTGATATCTGGAATGCAATGAAAACAAACATGACTGTCTGAGGATGTTTTGGGGTGGATATAGTCATTTGTTGCTGTCATAGTGTATAGAATGTGTGTGTTTAGATTCTGTACTCTTCGGGTGTCTCCAATTATTTATTCCAAGAAGATCTTTCTTATTGAGGATGTTCCTCAGGGAAAGAAAAAAAAAGGGTGGGGGAGGGAGCGAAGAGGGGAGGAAAAAAGACAAAAATGTAGTTCAACTGGAAGCTTCTCTGCTCTAACATGCCAGCAGATGAGTGCTGTGAGAACTTGGGAAAACAGACTCTGACTCCCAAGTTCACTAGCCCTGCAAGCCTGAAGATCAGCATAATAAAGTTGATGGAGTTGTTTAAACAGAGTAAGTAGGGGGAGGGAAAAAAAAATAATTAGGGCAGCAGGAACAAGAAAGCATGTTGCTTCTTAATTATGCTGTGTTCTCTCTCTAATGGATTGGCCTCCCCACATGCTCTAAGTAAAGCAACTGGCATGTGGCATCCTCTGCAGATAGAGGAGCAGTGGCAAGTGTACAGCTGTTCGTGCTGACACACAGGTGTTTGATTTTTGGATTCGTTAGCTAGACAGATTTTTAAGGGTGTACGGGGGAATCATCTGCAGTTGTTGCACAGAAAGTGAGTTGTCCAAGAATACCGGAGTTAATTATTATGTAAATCCCACTCCACAGCCAAGGCTCAGAGCTGGAATCGGAACCACATCTCCCCTACTCCCTGCCAGCTCTGGGTCACTGTCTGATTTACTTGCTCTCTATCCTTTTCAATAAATGCTGTGTGTGAGCTGGCAGTTGGTGGACAACAGTGATAGCGAAGAGGCAGGAAGGTCAAGTGGCGATGAGAGGCAGCAGCAGCCAGGGTGATTGCCGCCCCTCTCAGCAGGCGCAGGATTTCTGGGAAGACAGAGTTTGCTGTGCCAAGTCACTGAAGAGGTGATGATGAAGCTACAGGGATGCGTTTTACAGTCCTGGGGGAAAGGCTTAACATCAGCAGGTGGGGAAAAAGTTCAGGCGGAGCTTTGGCGGCTTGTGGTGCTTGTAGGAACAGTACTTGCTCCTGCATTTAGAGCTCATGTCTGTGTTAATAGTACTGACCAATGTGCTGGCATTGGGCAGCGTGTGGCTGGGGTAGAGTCCATTTGAGTGGAAACTGGAAATATCACCACCTCCTACAAAATCCTCCCTATGGATAGCCAGTGATTCAACCTTTATGTTAGCAAGCTTCTTGATGTAATCATGCCTCAGTTTCCCCAATGAACAAGTTATTTGATTTCACCAAATGACAAATGTTATAGAAATGCAGGGCAGGGTACTATATTTCCTTTAAATTACTAATATGCATAAGCTTTTATATTTTTAATGATCCATTCAGAACTGTCAAATGAAGCAGAGGTGTCAAGAGTGACTGGGGGGATCTCAAAGTGAAAGGTTTCAACAGGCTGCAGTAGATGGGCCAAATTCTCCTCCCCATTCCTTCAGGGAATCAGAGCATTAGAGGCTGCTTATGATTCTGCTCTCTACCTGCACCCAATGGCTCAAGGGGGTAAAAATGCTAAAACTTCTTATTTGGCCATTTCTGGACACAGCTTCATCGTGCAAGAAATTCAATTTTGGTTTGTGTGCTCTAGGACTCCCAGGTTTTGGACTTCAGTCAGTAGCCTGCTGGGTGTCTGTGCCTCTGTGTTTGCTGCTGCCACAGTAGGTGCCAGCCTCTCAAGGTTGCATCACTTTGGTGATGGCTGAGCATTGCTTTGACGGGCAGCACCAGAAGAGCAGCAGGAGCAGCATGGCTGGTGTTAATGCTCTCATGTAATTCAGATTTGAGTGATGAAACCAAAGAATGTGGAGCAGCTGTGAGTGGGTCTCAGAGTGCTGATAGTGGGCAAGCTGTGAGTATCACATTTCTCTCCTGGGAATAAGCATTTTCCCTCCTAGAGTTAAGTCTTTTGTTTTGTTTGTGCATTCTGCTCTTAGTTTTGCTCCTTTCCCTGTAGTTGACAATGGGAAATAAATTCATCTCTTCTTGCTTGCAGTTTTCCAGGGAGGAGGAGAGGAGAAACACCTCAGCCCATTCTCCTGTGACTCCCAGCCTTGCTCACTGATCTTGAAAATGATGTGCTCCCTTGCCATGGCAGCCCGCCTGCCCGACACTCAGCCCAGCATTGCAATACAGTTCCTGAGGTCTGGATATTACCATCCATCACAGCACTCTGGTTCCAGCACTTGCTAAACGTCTGAATTTCCTGCTGGCTCAATGAACAGTTTCAGCTTGTGGTACATTATATAGCTACTGGGTGAATGGGGCTGAGCGTTCCTGTTTGGCTCCGAGTGCTGTGTTCACCTGAGCTCGCTGGCAGGATGAATAGTTCACTGTGGTTCTAGTGCTAACCCCCTTTGTGAACTAGCAGTGAGCCATGTACCTTATTACAAAGGCCGACAGCTCCCTGGAAACTTAAATCCACTCTTTCTCAAGCTATAAAAGAAAAGGACTTGGTTGGTAGGCATGTAATATAACAAAAACCCCTCTGTTGTGGCAAGATCCAGACTACCCAGTAACAATGAGGATTATGCTCTCGCATCGAAAATGCTGTTGATAGTTTTAACTGCAGTACCTTATTATGGATTCCTACAGTGTACATTTATGTCAGGGGCTCGGATGTTTAGCTTAAGTCAAGTCCGGGTAGAAAAGAGAGCTCGACATCTTCTGTGGTTTGGGTTTTTTTCTTTTTTCTTTTTGTTTGTTTGTTTGTTTGGTGGTGGTGGTGGTTTGATTTGGGGTTTTTTTGTTTGTTTTGGGGGCTTTTTTTATATGGAGGGAAAAGATGCAGCTCAATATGCTGTTTTGATGCAACCTTCCCCCTAACCACTTCTCAGAGAGCTTTAAATAGTCTGACACTGGCACTGGGCAGGAGGAGCTGGCAAAAGAATAGATTTTTTCATCTGATGGCTCGCCAAGGTTGTTTTCAAGAAGGAGAAGTAGAAGAAGGAGGGAAAAATAAAAAAAACAAAACAACAAACCCACAACCAAAAAACCTTTTTGCATGCCAGTCATTCATTGCCTGCCAGTTCCCATGGTTCCCCTATGGATTATAGCCACATAAGTATTCAAAGTACAGTAAACACTGAGGAAAATGAAAAGAAACTCATGAAGCAGAGAGAAGCAAAGAAAAAGAGTTTGATATAGGATACATGGTAGTAGGAGTCACCGGGGGATCATTTTAGGATGTCCCATGAATGGTTACCTCATTCCCAGCAGCAGCTGGACCAGTATGCTCTAGGGAGGACCTCATTTCTGCTGGATGGGGAAACCAGCTGATGATACAGGAGCACCCATTAGCGGGGTAGCAGGGAGGCAGTAACACTGTTCTGGGGTATCAAATATGGAAAAGAAGGGCATCTATAAATGTCAATGAGCTGCACTTGGGAACAACACGTATAGTCCTGGGACTGATAGTCCCAGGGAACTTGTGCTGTCACACTGCTATCTTCTTTTCTGTTCTTTCAGCCTCTGGAGTGGAGTAAGTGGTTTGGGTTTTTTTGTTTGGTTAGTTGGCCGTGTTTTCATTTTTATTATTAATTTTTGTTTGTTTCATAAGTAAGTCAGGGAAGAAACAGAAAAGAAGGAAGAGAAGTATTATAGTTTCTCTCCCACATACCTGGTACGCTGATGTGAAACCATTTTTATTACCTCCAGTGTAATGGAGCTGTGGGTAGAGATATCTTCTATGAGACCACTTGGTGCAAAGGAGATATGCATTGCCTTCACTGTGTGTAACATATTTAGCCTCTGTGGGACAAGGGAGGTGGTTTATCAGAGAGAACATATTTATCTCATTCAGAACAAATTTCTTATATAGAGAGAGGGATTACCACTATGGATTTCTCTGATACAGTTAAGAACAGAAAAAATGTTCAGATGGGTCAAAAACTTCCTGCCCTGCTAGTGGTACGGTGTGTTTTCCATAATGGTTACCCTTTAATGCTTTCTTTGAAAAAAAAAAACCAAAACCCTAAGTATTTTCTTTGACAAGTTAATTGAAACCCTACAGGTTTATTTACAGTTTACATTATGAATTACACAAATAAAACCATACTGGACTGGATTTGCAGATGGCTTTTCACTGACTCTGAAAGAGCATATCCTGTTTAAAAGATAATGTGAACTCCCACTGCCCCAGGACGGTTCTGGGATAGTACATTTCTCTCTTGAGCTCATTGTGCCTGAGCTTGGTTCTTAAGACAGACACCTGGCTCCTTCCCATCACCATGCATTTTGCTATTCTGGTTATTCTCCTGATGCCATGTGAGAGTCTCCTCTGCATTCTTATGCATGACAGGTTGTCCCCTCTTTTTCCAAATTATTTATCGTAGCAAATTATGTCCTTAGGTATTCATTTAGAAAAAAAATCCAAACCCACCAAAACCCCCCAAATAAAACCAGCCACTCTCTGAAGAAAGAGAAACATATTCTTGGAGAAGAGGACTGTGAAGATGAGTAGTAGGAGCCTTTAGGTGGCTGGAAGTACTGACTTTCATAAAAATTAGAGGAGCTGAAAGTGATAGCAAAATGTTATACTTTCCCACAGCCACCAAAAGTCTTCATACTTGAGCAGAGCAACATGTAAAAGACAGCAATAAGCATCTCCAGGTAGCTGAGGACTGTTAGACTGCAATGACTGTGGCATTCCCCAGGAAGATGAGACCCTTAGTGCTGAGCAGTATTAGTGTGTGGATGCTGGGATGGCTGGGGTCCACTTGGGTTTGCTCAGTGCATGCTCTATATTGTGCAGATAGAAGAGAGCCCTGGGGAGATAGCGATTGTTGCACCAGCTCCCTCACCAGCTTCCAGACCTCTCTCTTTGTGCAGCTGCAGCCATGATCCATCTCTGTTCCCATGCTCTCCTCAACAGTGAGAGTGCAGCAGGCACCCGGTGCGCTAAATAATCTTCAAGTAGTAGGCTCAGATATCATTAACTCTTCAGTCACCATGTTGGGTATTTTGCAAAGCAAATGCCTAGCAGTGGGATAGGATCCCACAGGAAAGTGGTGGAAGCCCTGGTTTTTATTGCAGTGGCATAATCAAGGAGCATAATGTTGCAGATCTAATGTACGGGGCAGCCTCTTTCCAAGAACTGGAAGATTAAAAAAACCCACAACCTTAAATGCGTATGGGTCTCAAAACACCTCAAAACATCTGCAAGTAATATCCCAGAGGACAGATGTGAGGTGGAGATATGAAAGGCTGAAAGTCTCTCAGTGTTCATCTCCAGTGTAGGAAAGGTAGGAAGCACTGCAGTACAAGGGGAGTGTCTGAGGGAGGTCAGGCTGAATGCTAAAAAGAGGGAGGCTGAGGGCTCCCTTTGAATCACTAAAACCAGAGATTAATGCCAGCCTGGTGGCTCCTCCGATTGCTTCCAGTGCTGCACATCAGAAGTCTGGGATGGGGAATGGCCAGCTGAGGAGTCAAGGAGCTGTGTCCAGTGTGCACATCTTAGCATCTCTGCAACTTTTCTTTCCATCATAAGATTTCCAAGGGTTTTAAGAGGCTCTTGCCCTTTTGGCACTCATTTCAAGGAGTTACATGTCCTTGTACCACTAAAAAAAGGTACACAAAGGGAAGAACAGTTGACAAGGGCTTTCTTTTGGACCTTTCTCTGACTCTTCACGCTCCAGAAGCAGGAGAAATGCACTCAATATGAGCATGTCCCCCTGTGACTCCATGCTTGTGCAGCAGCTTGTGCACCAGTCCCGCAACATGAAGCTTCCTTCTCTCTCCTGGTCATTCTTGGGGAATTTGTGGCAGGAATTGCAGCTGAAGAAAATTTCCTATCCTTCAAAAGGAAATGCTGCGTGTATCTAAGGGGACAGGCCTAGTGTCTACAATACACACTAAAAAAAAAAAAATAAATAAAATTATACATGCTGAGAAAAGAGATGTCTGGTCATCTGGGACCAAATTCTGATGTTTTTCCTGAGTTGATGAGTAATCCAGAGGGCCAAACTGATATCCAAATAGCAGAGTATGGGTGTAGACCTCTCAATTTGCAATGCACCTACTGCGGATAAGTCATTGCACTGGATGACTGGTACAATTCCAGGGATACAAAATGCTGGAGGAAAGACAGGAAATCTGTTTAAATACACTCGAAAAAATGATGAGTTAGAGTAAAGGTTATTTAAGGCTTAAAAGAATCTGGCAGAGCCTCTATTGCTGTCAGCCACTTCTCCTTCCTTCCCCTTCCCTGGTCCCAGTTTTCTGCCATGTTAACACGCGCAGAACTGGTGGCCTTGTCAAGCTTTCAAAAGGCAGCATACTGAAAAGGTCATAGTAGTATAGTATGACAGAGCATGTAAGTCATTATCATTTTAATATTGCCTTTGTAATGAGAACGAGAGCAGAGCAAATTATTGTGAAATACACTGTAAAACTTGGGAAAACATTGTAGTTATATTGCTGCCTAAGTTCTCATCACTAGCTTTAATGATGAGTGGATTCTATGTGTGTCTTCATAAACATGCTCTGTAGCTTGAAGGAGGCTGAAATAAAAAGATTTGTGGCAATTTCCATGGTAACTATTCATTTTTCCCCCAACTGCATAAGGGAAACTCACATTACTGCAAGGTTGGGAGAAACTGAAGCTAACTAAAGAGCTTAAGGATTTTGTTTGATTTTTTTCTATTTGTTTTGTTTGTCTGTTTGTTTTAATTTAAGGTCTGTCAAAACTTTGGCACTAATTCGTGCCATCTGAGTAACATGAAACTGAGGGTAAGGTATTTTTATTATATTCAAATCCATTTAACTCATAAAAGTCCCATCCAGTATAATTTTATTGCCAGCAATGACAAGCTATTTACCTGGACTATTTTATAGAGATGTTCTTTTTGAAAAAATCTGGATGACTGATAACTCACAAACCCTTATAGATCTCTGAGGATAAAACAGTCAAAAAATTGTGATGTTCCCAGTTTGGAACACTAGCTGGTAGAAGAGCATGTAACAAAATAGAGACCAGATTGGAGAAACACCAGTCCTGTGGAGGTGAATCCCAATTAATTATTTTTGTTTGAGAGTGCTTGTTTGCGAGTGATTGCTGTGCTGAAACAAGTCCTTCAGACCCGCTATCCACCCCTGCAGTGGTCAGCTAGTCTGAGAGGGTTCACTATGACTGATGGCAACTGGTAGAGACACAAGTTTGTTTATGTCCTGCTCCTGTGTACTGTTTAGTGTTGCTTCATGTTACTTTTCCATATTTTCATTAATATATGAGAATTACAGCCAGGGCAGCCAATAGTATCCTGGTTGGTATCAGAAATAGTGTGGTCAGTGGAATGAGGGCAGTGGTTGTCTTCCTGCACTGGTGAGGCTGCACCTTTAATACTGTGTTGGTTTGGGCCCCTCACTATAAAAAAGACATTAAGGTGCTGGAGCATGTCCAGAGAAGGGTGACAAAGATGGTGAAGGTCCAGATAGTGCACAAGTCCTGTGAGAAGCGGCTGAGAGAACTGGGATTGTTTAGCCAGGAGAAAAGGAGGCTCAGGGGAGACCTTATTGCTCTCTACAACTACCTGAAAGGAGGTTGGTGGGTGTTGATCTCTTTTCCTGAGTAACAAGTGATACGACAAGAGAAAATGGCCTCAGGCTGCACCAGGGAAGGCTTAGATGGGATGTTAGGAAAAATTTTGTCACCGAAAGGGTTGTCAAGCATTGGAGCAGGCTGCCTGGAGAAGTGGTGGTGTCCCCATCCTAAGAAGAAATTTAAAGATGTGTGGATTTGGGAAATGGTTTAGTAGTGGACTTGGCAGTGCTAGGTTAACATTTGGACTCAACCATCTTAAAGGTCTTTTCCTACCTAAACAATTCCATGATTCTGTGAGTCTATCTTGCTTTGACAAACTGCAGCCTTTTATACACTTAGAGATTTAAATAAAGTCTATTATGGGTTGATTTAAGTAAACCATTGAAAACTCCACTTCAATGGGTTTACAAGTTGGCTTTTGTCAGCTTAGCTTTCTTTAGTATCTGAGATTACAAATTAAAATACAAAATGAAATTAAAGTTATACCAAATGTGCAATATGTCATTTATATCAAGGAAGCTGGCAAGTGAACTGTATGCAGTTTAGGGCTTTGACCGTCAGGTGGAAGAAGCTGCAGGCAGAAAGTGCACACAGTTTTTCAAAACCAAATCATGATCATAGGAAACAACCTGTGATATGTTCTGGCTCAGGTTAACTTGGAGAGACAGAGGCAAATATGCTCCTTGTCAAGCCATGAGCATCATCCAGGTCAGGTAATAATGCTACCATGCACTATTAGTTACAGAACATTGTGTCTTTGGGATGTTTTGTATGGGTTTTGGAGTCTTCAGTGGGCTCTGTGGAGCATATGAACCCTCCGCATATGTATAGATACATGAGTTGGACCAGAGGTCTATGGTGAGTTGGACTGAGGGTCCCTCAATGCCGCTGCAGCCTCTGGCAGTGTCCATTAAATCAGGACAAGGGCCATCTCCTTGGATTTCTTTTGAAACACATTTCTGGAAAATAATGATTCAAGCTGACTTTTGAACTTAGGCTGGGAACATCTGTGATTTTGTCTCAGGTTCAGCTCTAGTGAATGTGAGAAAAAGTTAATTTTTATCTTATGAGACAACATTTAATGGGGATGTTAGAATGTTTAAAAGACTGCATATACATAAGCACTTGTGGCTTCTCCGGTGAATGATCTGCTCTGCCCACAGCATGCACTTGCTTTACATGAAAGGACTGGAGACCTGCAGGAAATCAGAAACCCCTTGATCTCAAGGTCTTGGTCCATTTGGTTTCGGCAGTGTTTGCACAGGAATAGAGACCGTGTGAAAGTCTGTGGGCTGATTGTTTTTTGGAGGGTAGGCTGGAGGTTCTGAGAAACCAACCCTCACCCTCTGTCTCACCTTGGCAGGTAGCCAAACTCCTCCAGAAAGTCTTCATTCAAAGAACATGAAGCAGTGGACTTGTCTGACAACAAGGTTGTGGCCTTCAGAGGAAAATTTTGAACTGAACAGTCTGCCATACTAGGTAACTATTTCCCCTCATGTGAATTTGACTAAATAAGTTCTCAATACTTCAAAACGTTAGGCTAAAGGTGCATCAAATGTCCAATGAGAAGTGGGTGGTGGTGAAAGAGTTAACTCTAGCATCAGAGAAAGAAAAACTTTAGTTTTCCGAGAAAACAGTGGGGGGAAGAAATCTGGACCCAAATTCCAAATTCTGGTTCCAGCTAAGCTTCACAGGGTTAGCTTGAATCTTCACTTTAAAAGGCAAAACCAATATGGTTCCCAATTATTCTTTTATTTTGCAAAATGTCAAACTGCATGTGATCCATTTAATTTCTACAAGTGTTCCAAATGGGAGAGCTGTCTAGATGTTCCTTTAGTTGAGCAATACCCTGAAAAACAACTATAGATTCAAACATCCCTAAAAAAGCTGCCGTAGACCTAATATACACATGCAGAGCTTCAGCTCAAAAACTGCTCTAGATTCATGTTCAGAGTGAAAACTCTATTTAACCTGTAGTCGTAATTCCTTATTGAACTCTTCTAGTCTATTTTTCCTTCAATCTGGCTTGTGAAAATGATGGCTTTTTGAAAAAAAAAAATTGTCTATAAGATCTTCATGTCATGATGGATCTGTGCTACACATTCACTTCCCAGAGCTGAGAAAAGGTCACTGGCAGTTCACTCTCTCCTTAAAGTTGGAGAGTGAGTTGCTCTTTAGTGATAAAGTTACATATAGAAGCTGTGAGACATAAAAACAATATTATGCCAGCTTGTCAGAAATTTGCTAAGCAGCTGTCCCTCAGGTTTCTCATAGATGTGTTTATGCATATATGTGGTATTTTCCAAACTATATAAGGTCTGAAATGCAACTAAACCAACTAATGACAGGTTACACACCAAGCAGAGGACATGGCTAAAAGGGTGAAAACCTTGCTGGTCCCCCCTACTCCCCTACCACCCCCCTTCTTTTCTCCTTTTTTTTTAATTTTCATTGGCAAGAATGTGGACTTTGTTTGTCATCTTGTGGGCCTACCTATAACAGTCAAAAGGTGAAATGCCTGAATATTAAGCCATAATCCATCATTGTACACACACTAATTACTTTCTGTCCTCCCCTTCTCTTGTCACCGTGGTCCAAAGCAGGTTTTCTGAGACTGAGTACATTCATCTGAGATGTTAGTTGCTACGCTCCACCGCATCCTTGTATGATCTGCCTAGTCTCAGTCCCCCAGAGGAAATTTGTGCATGCATACTGTACGTGAACTTTAGATAAATAAATAAACAGGAGAAACAGCTTCCAGATAATTGAAAGCGAGTGAAGGAGGGAGCAAAAAGAAAACAATTTCTCAGGGGAGAAGCAAGCTGAGGTGGCAGGTATGATTAAAATCCATATGATTTATGAGTAGGTGCATTACTAACGTGACAACCCCTTAGTGTTTGTTTGTTTTGGTGCATTTAACAATAAAGTTTCTTTTTTCACCCACTTTTCTTCCCCCCCCCCTTTTCCTCCCCATCTCCTTGCTGCAGGTTTTGCTCAGGAGTTAGCCACTCAGGAATTCCTAGTGCCTGACTGAGCAGTAATTTAGCAAGCTCTCTTGTGCTCTTTTCCTGTCAGCATTAACATGTCAATTCATTTTAATAGTCTGGGCATGCGCAGAGGGGATGCATTTTCTCAGTAGGTATCCCATGAGCCCACCCCGTGGTGCAGAAATGTGTTATAGCTTGTCTCAGGCCACAGAGACTTCAGCAGGTTTATTTTCATTATGGCCAAGTGTATTTGTTAAGACAAAGCATGAACAAGGAAAAAGAATATATGAAACAAGACTTTAAAATATTAAATGGCATCTACATGTCTGATTGGTAATTTATGACCTATACACAGAATAGGTTATAAAGGCTTTCTTTGCATGATATTATTACATGGCACAGTTTCAAAAAAAAAAGTGTGCTGTCACTTCTCCTGTATTTTGTTTTGTTTTGTTTTGTTTTGTTTAAATTAAATGATACCATGCCACATCAGGAATTATCTGTAATCACAATTAATAGTTGAACTGGCTTTTATATTACACCAGAATTTACTTGCCATCTTTCCTATTAAAGACTGTTCAGATAGATTTATATCTCATGTTTTGCCTTAAGTATATAAAACCAAGGACTATGCAGTCCAAGAGCCAGTCCTTTGATTACAATATTATCTTTCTATGTAAAAAAAGTTTAATTTTTAGATGCTTTAAAACTTGTGACTATAAATAGTAGATTTATGAGAAGAGATAAGGTAAAATTAAGAAAGATATTTCTTTGCATCTTAAATGACATTGTTTCAGATGCAAGCCAGATTAAGTCAAGATATTTTTGTTGTACAATACCTTAGTGTAACTAAATATTTAAATACGCAGAGCTGTGGTATCAACATCCGTATGGTACAAATACTTTTCCAGCCCAGCTGGCCTCAGCTACATTATCTAAGCAACCTGAAAAAGGTAAGATCATGCTTTATTTTTAATTTATTTTATTTCATCTAGGGAAAACACACTTTTGTGGTAGGTTCTGCCTTTCCTATTCTCCAGGGTGTGCCGCTCTCTCTAGGCACATGGAAGCTGCAATGTCCTTGAACTGTGTGGGAACGTGCATGTACTGGGGAACAACTGCAGTTGAGTAGGTGGAAAATTATGTCAGGAATCTGAAGTTTGGCCTGGGGATTCCCTCTTCTTCTACCGAAAAAGGAACAAACTTATTTCCTCAAAAAAGGAATCCACAAAATACGTTTTTAAGGAACAGGCTCTGCTCGATGCTTGTCAGCAGCAAATTTCCCAAGAGTAGCTGGCATGAGACCTCATGTGACAAAACATTATGGCACAGCACTATAGAAAAGCAAAACAAAACCATGCTTTGAAGCTGAGTTATGTACGACCACTGGTCAGACAGTTTCTCTTTATGGCCTGAATAAGAGAGCACAGCTACAAGCGAAATACTGAGACTAAAGGAGCACTGCAGCTACTGAGCAACAGCACATCTGTTAAA
Organism: Nestor notabilis; assembly: GCF_000696875.1. Taxonomy (NCBI): domain Eukaryota; kingdom Metazoa; phylum Chordata; class Aves; order Psittaciformes; family Psittacidae; genus Nestor; species Nestor notabilis. The sequence goes on from NW_009937776.1 coordinate 89,549, forward strand.
AGCATGAGCTGTGACGCGGTTCATGCTCAATGTCTGGAGGATAACACAGGAAACCTAAAATTGGTTTCTGGTGAGCCATTCTTACAGCAGCAAGAAGGTAGTTCATATAAAGTAAACTCTGAGACTGTGCGGACCACCGTGAGAAAAATTATATTGGTAAGGGGATGTCAAAAGCTATTTGCTTGGTGAAAGTCTACAACTTTGTCAGTATCACAGTAATAGTTGTGGATAGTTGTGTATGTGTGTCACCAAACCACCCATGGCCACAGCCCATAAACCCTACCCCTCTTGTTATTATCATCATGGGTTATTTTGACACCAGAACATTTGTGGTTGGTGGGTCTCAAAAAGGTCCATCTCCTGCTGCTGCTTTTAGAAATTTGGGTATTCACGGTGCACAACTGAGTGTTGCTGTCACTGATTCTTAAGGGTAAACTTACTGAAAGTTTCAAGCCCATCCATACTACCTTTCTGAGTCCCTGTCCTTAAAAGCCTTGTTACTGCTGAAAACTTACTGATATGGACAGCTTTGGAGAAAGTATTTTAGTTTTCAGGGTAAATTATATATAGGCCAAGAGATCAACCTAAGGTGTTGGTTGGCATATATTAGTGGCATTAAAATATCATCAGGTGTGTTTTCTAGAAGGTGATGTGCATGAAGTGAAGTTGTCCATGGATTTGTTCAGTTCATGGTCCAGTAATTGAATTAATTGGCCAAATTTTGTTCAAATTTGACCAATGGCCAGCAAACACAACCAGTTTCAGCAAATAATTAGGTAATTCAGTAAAAAAAATTTAAAAAAAAAAAAGGTAGAAAAAGAGATTTGAATTAGCTTCCTCACACAACAGCATTGTGATCTTACGTTCCTGAGAGTCTGCTTCTGGAATTAGGAGGAAAAAGAAAGATACAGAAATTGCCTGACAGTAATAAAATCCTTAATTCAAGCATCTGCGTGGCTTCTCCCAAGTCTAATAAGTTATAGGTCCAAACTTTGCTCCATGTGGGAGTTTTCTTATAGTCACAGACTATGGAAGGATGCATAGCCAGCTCTAGATAAGCGTGATAAGAAGAGGATTAGGGTTTGGAGCAAATTCCCATGTAACTGTCTTTTCCCATAGAGGCTAAGGGTTCATGCAAGGAGGTGTATCCATCTGTGCCAGACTTTACAAACACATGCTCTCATCCTGCAAGTTTTACTGCCAAGTTGCTCTACCTTAAATCACTTACAAGTCAGGTTTGAACTGTAATTCATGTTGGATTCTGGCAAAACCAGGAACAAAGATGTAAGAAGTGTGATGATTTGATTCCTGAGAGAAGTAGGGGAAAGGAAGGGTGGGGGGAGGACACCTTAGAGCCACATGGCAGTCTTACCATGTGGGAAAAGTGTCTTCCTAAGTTGAAATAGCAAAATTAAGAAATCCCTGGGCATTTCAGGAAGGTCACTCATAGCAAAAAGCAACACAGGAGGCAAAGAAGGAAAGGCTGAGGCTGAGGCTTTAGGAGCAATACAGGCAAAGCAGGGGAGCTGCTGTAAGGGGCAGACATGAATCCCCAGATTTCTTCATCAGCAGAGGCTTAAAGCTGCAAGAGAATCTCCCAGCCCAAGTGGGCAGGTGGACCCCACCATCATTTCCCATCCACCACACAGCCAAATAATCTCTCTGGATAGGAGGCACAATAAGACATGAAATACAAGCATGTCTTTCATAGAATTTGTAAGTCATAAAAAGTATTTTAATAACATCTGGTGCAAGGGCGTGTTGAAGCTTAATTAATTAATCCTTGCAAAGGAGTTGGAAATCCTGGGATCAAAGGTGTTGCAGAAGCGCAAAATGCCATTATTATGCCTATAAATGTATGCTTGTTAGCTTAAATGCTGTTTATTTATTGCTGCTATATACTTGTATAGCAGTATATATCAAGTATATTATGAACATTTTAAAAGTACACTTTTTCATCACATAAAGCTGTCCCTGTTTCCGTCCCCTGCGCAAGCGGGCAGATGCAGTGCACTGGTGGTTAGCAGGTGCTGCTGATAACGAATCTCAGAAACACATAATTGACTCTGATAATGCCTCTGGTTTTTGTGGGTTTGGGGTTTTTTGTGTCTGTAGTGTTTTCCACTCTGTAATATTTCCATGGATGCTGCGACACAACAAGCAGATAACAGGCACAGTATCCCATAGCTGAGACTGAAGCCTAAAAAATTAACTTCAGGGTTTGTTTCACCTTGGTATGTGGTTGCAGTTTTCTGTTTTCTCTCTT